>NW_026894946.1:0-50611 GCF_032452875.1 Bos javanicus
CTTCGTTCAGTTACGTATTGCATGATCAGCCACGTGATCAGTGCATGATGCCACGTGATCAGTGCATGATATATCACGTGACAGTGCATGATCATGCGTGATCAGTGCATGATCAGCCACGTGATCAGTGCATGATAGCCACGTGATCAGTGCATGATCAATTGCGTGAGCAGTGTATGATCAGCCACGTGATCAGTGCATGATCAGACACGTGATCAGTGTATGATCAGCCACGTGATCAGTGCATGATATCCAAGTGATCAGTGCATGTCATCACGTGATCAGTGTATGATCAGCCACGTGACAGTGCATGCTCAGTCACGTGATCAGGGCCTGCTGAGCTGCGTGATTACTGTCTGCTCATCTGCTTGACAATTGCCAGCTGAGCTGCACGATTCCTGCCTGTCATCTGCTTGACAATTGACAGCTGTGCTGCGTAATTCCTGCCTGCTCAGCTGCTTGATTATTGCCAGCTGAGCAGCATGATTCCTACAGCTGAGTTCCATGATTATTGCCTGCTGACTGTTATGATTCGTGCCTACTCAGCTCTTTGTTTATTGCCTCCAGAGGCACATGATCAGTGTATGATAGCAAACATGATCAGTGCATGATCAGTCACATGATCAGTGCCATTAAGTCACGTGATCACTGCATGATAGTCATGTGATCAGTCCATGCTCAGTCACGGTATCAGTGCATGATCAGCCACGTGATCAGTGCATGATCAGCCACGTGATCAGTGCATGATAGCCACGTGATCAGTGCATGATCAGTCACGTGATCAGTGCATGATAGACCACGTGATCAGTGCATGATCAGTCACGTGATCAGTGCATGATCAGCCACGTGATCAGTGCATGATCAGTCACGTGATCAGTGCATGATCAGCCACGTGATCAGTGCATGATCAGCCACGTGATCAGTGCATGATCAGCCACGTGATCAGTGCATGATCAGTCACGTGATCAGTGCATGATAGCTACGTGATCAGTGCATGATCAGCCACTGATCAGTGCATGATAGCCACGTGATCAGTGCATGATCAGTCACGTGATCAGTGCATGATCAGTCACGTGATCAGTGCATGATCAGCCACGTGATCAGTGCATGATCAGCCACGTGATCAGTGCATGATCAGCCACGTGATCAGTGCATGATAGCCACGTGATCAGTGCATGATCAGCCGTGATCAGTGCATGATGTACATGATCAGTGCATGATGCCAGATCAGTGCATGATCAGTCACGGTCAGTCTGTAGGCATCGTGCGTCAGTGCATGATAGACGTGATCAGTGCATGATCAGTCACGTGATCAGTGCATGATGCTTACGTGATCAGTGCATGATCATCACGTGATCAGTGCATGATCAGTCACGTGATCAGTGCATGATCAGCCACGTGATCAGTGCATGATCAGTCACATGATCAGTGTGATCATCCACGTGATCAGTGCATGATCAGTCATGTGATCAGTGCATGATAGACGTGATCAGTGCATGATCAGTCACGTGATCAGTGCATGATAGCCACGTGATCAGTGCATGATCAGTCACGTGATCAGTGCATGATCAGTCACGTGACATGTACATGATAGCTACATGATCATTGCATGATCAGCCACGTGATAGTGCATGATAGCCACGTGATCAGTGCATGATCAGTCACGTGATCAGTGCATGATCATCCATGGATCAGTGCAGTGATCACAGTTCAGTGCATGATCAGTCACAGTCAGTGCATGATAGCCACGTGATCAGTGCATGATCAGTCACGTGATCAGTGCATGATCAGTACGTGATCAGTGCATGATCAGCCACGTGATCAGTGCATGATAGCCGTGATCAGTGCATGATCAGTCACGTGATCAGTGTATGATCAGTCATGTGACAGTGCATGATAGCTACGTGATCAGTGCATGATCAGCCACGTGATAGTGCATGATAGCCACGTGATCAGTGCATGATCAGTCACGTGATCAGTGCATGATCAGTCACGTGCAGTGCATGATCAGTCACGTGATCAGTGCATGATCAATTCGTGATCAGTGCATGATCAGTCACGTGATCAGTGCATGATAGCTACGTGATCAGTGCATGATCAGCCACGTGATCAGTGCATGATAGCCACGTGATCAGTGCATGATCAGTCACATGATCAGTATGATCATCCACGTGATCAGTGCATGATCAGTCACGTGATCAGTGCATGATATAGCCGTGATCAGTGCATGATCAGTCACGTGATCAGTGCATGATAGCCACGTGATCAGTGCATGATCAGTCACGTGATCAGTGCATGATCAGTCACGTGACCAGTACATGATAGCTACGTGATCATTGCATGATCAGCCACGTGATAGTGCATGATAGCCACGTGATCAGTATGATGATCATGTGATCAGTGCATGATCAGTCACGTATCAGTGCATGATCAGCACGTGATCAGTGCATGATCAGCCACGTGATCAGTGCATGATAGCCACGTGATCAGTGCATGATCAGTCATGATCAGTGCATGATCAGGCCACGTGATCAGTGCATGATCAGCCACGTGATCAGTGCATGATAGCCACGTGATCAGTGCATGATCAGTCACGTGATCAGTGCATGATCAGTCACTGACCAGTACATGATAGCTGCATGATCATTGCATGATCAGCCACGTGATAGTGCATGATAGCCACGTGATCAGTGCATGATCAGTCACGTGATCAGTGCATGATCAGTCATGTGATCAGTGCATGATCAGGCACGTGATCAGTGCATGATCAGCCACGTGATCAGTGCATGATAGCCACGTGATCAGTGCATGATCAGTCACGTGATCAGTGCATGATCAGTCACGTGATCAGTGCATGATCAGCCACGTGATCAGTGCATGATCAGCCACGTGATCAGTGCATGATCAGTGCGTGATCAGTGCATGATCAGTCACGTGATCAGTGCATGGTAGCTACGTGATCAGTGCATGATCAGCCACGTGATCAGTGCATGATAGCCACGTGATCAGTGCATGATCATCACGTGATCAGTGCATGATCAGTCACGTGATCAGTGCATGATCAGTCACGTGATCAGTGCATGATCAGCCACGTGATCAGTGCATGATCAGTCACGTGATCAGTGCATGATAGCTACGTGATCAGTGCATGATCAGCCACGTGATCAGTGCATGATGCCACGTGATCAGTGCATGATAGCCACGTGATCAGTGCATGATCAGTCATGTGATACGTGTGTGATCAGCCACGTGATCAGTGCATGATATCCACGTGATCAGTGCATGATAGCCACGTGATCAGTGCATGAGAGCCACGTGATCAGTGCATGATCAGTCACGTGATACATGTGTGATCAGCCACGTGATCAGTGCATGATGAGCCACGTGATCAGTGCATGATCAATTACGTGATCAGTGCATGATCAGTCACGTGACCAGTACATGGTTGCTACGTGATCGTTGCATGATCAGCCACGTGAGCAGTGCATGATAGCCACGTGATCAGTGCATGATCAGTCACGTGATCAGTACATGATCAGTCACGTGAACAGTGCATGATCATTTACGTGATCTGTGCATGATCAGTCACGTGACCAGTATATGGTAGCTACGTGATCATTCCATGACGAGCCACGTGAGCAGTGCATGATAGCCACGTGATGTGTGCATGATGAGTTACGTGAGCAGAGTATGATCAGCCACGTGATCAGTGCATGAGTGCCACGTGATCAGTGCATGATATGTCACGTGACAGGTGTGTGATCAGCCACGTGAACAGTGCATGTTCAGCCACGTGATCAGTGCATGATAGCCACGTGATCAGTGCATGATCAGTTACGTGAGCAGTGTATGATCAGCCACGTGATCAGTGCATGGTCAGACACGTGAACAGTGTATGATCAGCCACGTGATCAGTGCATGATATCCAAGTGATCAGTGCATGATCATCACGTGATCAGTGTATGATCAGCCACGTGAACAGTGCATGCTCAGTCACGTGATCAGGGCCTGCTGAGCTGCGTGATTACTGTCTGCTCATCTGCTTGACAATTGCCAGCTGAGCTGCACGATTCCTGCCTGTCATCTGCTTGACAATTGCCAGCTGTGCTGCGTAATTCCTGCCTGCTCAGCTGCTTGATTATTGCCAGCTGAGCAGCATGATTCCTCACAGCTGAGTTCCATGATTATTGCCTGCTGACTGTTTGATTCGTGCCTACTCAGCTCTTTGTTTATTGCCTCCAGAGGCACATGATCAGTGTATGATAGCAAACATGATCAGTGCATGATCAGTCACATGATCAGCGCCATTAAGTCACGTGATCACTACATGATAGTCATGTGATCAGTCCATGCTCAGTCACGGTATCAGTGCATGATCAGCCACGTGATCAGTGCATGATCAGCCAGGTGATCAGTTCATGATAGCCATGTGATCAGTGCATGATCAGTCACGTGATCAGTGCATGATCAGGCACGTGATCAGTGCATGATCAGTCACGTGATCAGTGCATGATCAGTCACGTGATCAGTGCATGATCAGTCACGTGATCAGTGCATGATCAGCCACGTGATCAGTGCATGATCAGCCACGTGATCAGTGCATGATCAGTCACGTGATCAGTGCATGATCAGTCACGTGACCAGTACATGGTAGCTACGTGATGTGCATGATCAGCCACGTGCAGTGCATGATAGCCACGTGATCAGTGCATGATCAGTCACGTGATCAGTGCATGATCACTCACGTGATCAGTGCATGATAAGTCACGTGATCAGTGCATGATCAATTACGTGATCAGTGCATGATCAGTCCATGATACATGGTAGCTACGTGATCATTGCATGATCAGCCACGTGATCAGTGCATGATAGCCACGTGATCAGTGCATGATCAGTCACATGATCAGTGCATGATCATCCGGGTGATCAGTGCATGATCAGTCATGTGATCAGTGCATGATATAGACGTGATCAGTGCATGATCAGTCACGTGATCAGTGCATGATCAGCCACGTGATCAGTGCATGATAGCCAGTGAATGAGTGCATGATAGCCAGTGATCAGTGCATGATCAGTCACGTGATCAGTGCATGATCAGCCAAGTGATCAGTGCATGATAGCCACTGATCAGTGCATGATCAGCCACGTGATCAGTGCATGATCAGTCACGTGACAGTGCATGATCAGCCACGTGATCAGTGCATGATCAGCCACGTGATCATGCATGATCAGCCACGTGATCAGTGCATGATCAGCCATGATCAGTGCATGATCAGTCACGTGATCAGTGTATGATCAGCCACGTGATCAGTGCATGATAGCCACGTGATCAGTGCATGATCAGTCACGTGATCAGTGTATGATCAGCCACGTGAACAGTGCATGCTCAGTCACGTGATCTGGGCCTGCTGAGCTGCGTGATTACTGTCTGCTCATCTGCTTGACAATTGCCAGCTGAGCTGCACGATTCCTGCCTGTCATCTGCTTGACAATTGCCAGCTGTGCTGCGTAATTCCTGCCTGCTCAGCTGCTTGATTATTGCCAGCTGAGCAGCATGATTCCTCACACCTGAGTTCCATGATTATTGCCTGCTGACTGTTTGATTCGTGCCTACTCAGCTCTTTGTTTATTGCCTCCAGAGGCACATGATCAGTGTATGATAGCAAACATGATCAGCGCATGATCAGTCACATGATCAGCGCCATTAAGTCACGTGATCACTACATGATAGTCATGTGATCAGTCCATGCTCAGTCACGGTATCAGTGCATGATCAGCCACGTGATCAGTGCATGATCAGCCACGTGATCAGTTCATGATAGCTACGTGATCAGTGCATGATCAGTCACGTGATCAGTGCATGATCAGGCAGGTGATCAGTGCATGATCAGCCACGTGACAGTGCAATGCCACGTGATCAGTGCATGATCATCACCTGATGGGTGTATGATCAGTCACGTGACCAGTACATGGTAGCTACATGATCATTGCATGATCAGCCACGTGAGTAGTGCATGATAGCCACGTGATCAGTGCATGATCAGTCACGTGATCAGTGCATGATCAGTCACGTGATCAGTGCATGATCAGTCACGTGATCAGTGCATGATCAGCCACGTGATCAGTGCATGATCAGTCACGTGATCAGTGCATGATCAGCCACGTGATCAGTGCATGATCAGTCACGTGATCAGTGCATGATATAGACGTGATCAGTGCATGATCAGTCACGTGATCAGTGCATGATAGCCACGTGATCAGTGCATGATCAGTCACGTGATCAGTGCATGATCAGTCACGTGACCAGTACATGTAGCTACATGATCATTGCATGATCAGCCATGAGTAGTGCATGATAGCCATGATCAGTGCATGATATTCATGTGATCAGTGCATGATCATCACGTGATCAGTGCATGATCATCCACGTGATCAGTGCATGATCAGCCACGTGATCAGTGCATGATAGCCACGTGATCAGTGCATGATCAGTCACGTGATCAGTGCATGATCAGTCACGTGATCAGTGCATGATCAGCCACGTGATCAGTGCATGATAGCCACGTGATCAGTGCATGATCAGTCACGTGATCAGTGTATGATCAGTCACGTGTGATGCATGAGTAGCTACATGATCATTGCATGATCAGCCACGTGAGTCAGTGCATGATAGCCACGTGATCAGTGCATGATCAGTCACGTGATCAGTGCATCAGTCATGTGATCAGTGCATGATCAGGCACGTGATCAGTGTATGATCAGCCACGTGATCAGTGCATGATAGCCACGTGATCAGTGCATGATCAGTCACGTGATCAGTGCATGATCAGTCACGTGATCAGTGCATGATCAGCCACGTGATCAGTGCATGATCAGCCACGTGATCAGTGCATGATCAGTTACGTGATCAGTGCATGATCAGTCACGTGATCAGTGCATGATAGCCACGTGATGTGCATGATCAGCCATGAGCAGTGCATGATAGCCACGTGATCAGTGCATGATCAGTCACGTGATCAGTGCATGATCAGTCACGTGATCAGTGCATGATCATCACGTGATCAGTGCATGATCAGTCACGTGATCAGTGCATGATCAGTCACGTGATCAGTGCATGTGCTACGTGATCAGTGCATGATCAGTCACGTGATCAGTGCATGATAGCCACGTGATCAGTGCATGATAGCCACGTGATCAGTGCATGATCAGTCATGTGATCGTGTGTGATCAGCCACGTGATCAGTGCATGATATCCACGTGATCAGTGCATGATAGCCACGTGATCAGTGCATGATAGCCACGTGATCAGTGCATGATCAGTCACGTGATACATGTGTGATCAGCCACGTGATCAGTGCATGATGAGCCACGTGATCAGTGCATGATCAATTACGTGATCAGTGCATGATCAGTCACGTGACCAGTACATGGTTGCTACGTGATCGTTGCATGATCAGCCACGTGAGCAGTGCATGATAGCCACGTGATCAGTGCATGATCAGTCACGTGATCAGTACATGATCAGTCACGTGATGCATGATCATTTACGTGATCAGTGCATGATCAGTCACGTGACCAGTATATGGTAGCTACGTGATCATTCCATGACAGCCACGTGAGCAGTGCATGATAGCCACGTGATGTGTGCATGAGTTACGTGAGCAGAGTATGATCAGCCACGTGATCAGTGCATGAGTGCCACGTGATCAGTGCATGATATGTCACGTGACAGGTGTGTGATCAGCCACGTGCAGTGCATGTTCAGCCACGTGATCAGTGCATGATAGCCACGTGATCAGTGCATGATCAGTTACGTGAGCAGTGTATGATCAGCCACGTGATCAGTGCATGGTCAGACACGTGAACAGTGTATGATCAGCCACGTGATCAGTGCATGATATCCAAGTGATCAGTGCATGATCATCACGTGATCAGTGTATGATCAGCCACGTGAACAGTGCATGCTCAGTCACGTGATCAGGGCCTGCTGAGCTGCGTGATTACTGTCTGCTCATCTGCTTGACAATTGCCAGCTGAGCTGCACGATTCCTGCCTGTCATCTGCTTGACAATTGCCAGCTGTGCTGCGTAATTCCTGCCTGCTCAGCTGCTTGATTATTGCCAGCTGAGCAGCATGATTCCTCACAGCTGAGTTCCATGATTATTGCCTGCTGACTGTTTGATTCGTGCCTACTCAGCTCTTTGTTTATTGCCTCCAGAGGCACATGATCAGTGTATGATAGCAAACATGATCAGTGCATGATCAGTCACATGATCAGCGCCATTAAGTCACGTGATCACTACATGATAGTCATGTGATCAGTCCATGCTCAGTCACGGTATCAGTGCATGATCAGCCACGTGATCAGTGCATGATCAGCCACGTGATCAGTGCATGATAGCCATCGTGATCAGTGCATGATCAGTCACGTGATCAGTGCATGATCAGGCACGTGATCAGTGCATGATCAGTCACGTGATCAGTGCATGATCAGTCACGTGATCAGTGCATGATCAGTCACGTGATCAGTGCATGATCAGCCACGTGATCAGTGCATGATCAGCCACGTGATCAGTGCATGATCAGTCACGTGATCAGTGCATGATCAGTCACGTGACCAGTACATGGTAGCTACGTGATCATTGCATGATCAGCCACGTGATCAGTGCATGATAGCCACGTGATCAGTGCATGATCAGTCACGTGATCAGTGCATGATCAGCCACGTGATCAGTGCATGATCAGTCACGTGATCAGTGCATGATCAGCCACGTGATCAGTGCATGTCCTCACGTGATCAGTGCATGATAGCCACGTGATCAGTGCATGATCAGCCACGTGATCAGTGCATGATAGCCACGTGATCAGTGCATGATCAGCCATGATCAGTGCATGATCATCCACGTGATCAGTGCATGATCAGTCACGTGATCAGTGCATGATAGCCACGTGATCAGTGCATGATCAGTCACGTGATCAGTGCATGATCAGCCACGTGATCAGTGCATGATCAGTCACGTGATCAGTGCATGATCAGTCACGTGATCAGTGCATGATCAGCCACGTGATCAGTGCATGATCAGTCACGTGATCAGTGCATGATAGCCACGTGATCAGTGCATGATCAGTCACGTGATCAGTGCATGATATAGACGTGATCAGTGCATGATCAGTCACGTGATCAGTGCATGATAGCCACGTGATCAGTGCATGATCAGTCACGTGATCAGTGCATGATCAGTCACGTGACCAGTACATGGTAGCTACATGATCAGTGCATGATCAGCCACGTGATCAGTGCATGATAGCCACGTGATCAGTGCATGATCAGTCACGTGATCAGTGCATGATCAGTCACGTGATCAGTGCATGATCAGCCACGTGATCAGTGCATGATCAGCCACGTGATCAGTGCATG
Organism: Bos javanicus; assembly: GCF_032452875.1. NCBI lineage: Eukaryota > Metazoa > Chordata > Mammalia > Artiodactyla > Bovidae > Bos > Bos javanicus. Next base: position 9,419 of record NW_026894946.1, read on the forward strand.
ATAGCCACGTGATCAGTGCATGATCAGTCACGTGATCAGTGCATGATCAGGCACGTGATCAGTGCATGATCAGCCACGTGATCAGTGCATGATAGCCACGTGATCAGTGCATGATCAGTCACGTGATCAGTGTATGATCAGTCACTGACAGTGCATGGTAGCTACATGATCAGTGCATGATCAGCCACGTGATCAGTGCATGATAGCCACGTGATCAGTGCATGATCAGTCACGTGATCAGTGCATGATCAGTCACGTATCAGTGCATGATCAGCCACGTGATCAGTGCATGATCAGCCACGTGATCAGTGCATGATAGCCACGTGATCAGTGCATGATCAGTCACGTGATCAGTGCATGATCAGTCACGTGATCAGTGCATGATCAGCCACGTGATCAGTGCATGATAGCCACGTGATCAGTGCATGATCAGTCACGTGATCAGTGTATGATCAGTCACGTGACCAGTACATGGTAGCTACGTGATCATTGCATGATCAGCCACGTGATCAGTGCATGATAGCCACGTGATCAGTGCATGATCAGTCACGTGATCAGTGCATGATCAGTCACGTGATCAGTGCATGATCAGCACGTGATCAGTGCATGATCAGCCACGTGATCAGTGCATGATCAGTCACGTGATCAGTGCATGATCAGTCCACGTGATCAGTGCATGATCAGTCACGTGATCAGTGCATGATCAGCCGTGATCAGTGCATGATCAGTCACGTGATCAGTGCATGATAGCCACGTGATCAGTGCATGATCAGTCACGTGATCAGTGCATGATCAGTCACGTGATCAGTGCATGATAGCCACATGATCAGTGCATGATCAGCCACGTGATCAGTGCATGATAGCCACGTGATCAGTGCATGATCAGTCACGTGATCAGTGCATGATCAGTCACGTGATCAGTGCATGATCAGCCACGTGATCAGTGCATGATCAGCCACGTGATCAGTGCATGATAGCCACGTGATCAGTGCATGATCAGTCACGTGATCAGTGCATGATCAGGCACGTGATCAGTGCATGATCAGCCACGTGATCAGTGCATGATAGCCACGTGATCAGTGCATGATCACACGTGATCAGTGCATGATCAGTCACTGACCAGTACATGGTAGCTACGTGATCATTGCATGATCAGCCACGTGATCAGTGCATGATAGCCACGTGATCAGTGCATGATCAGTCACGTGATCAGTGCATGATCAGTCACGTGATCAGTGCATGATCAGTCACGTGATCAGTGCATGATCAGTTACGTGATCAGTGCATGATCAGCCACGTGATCAGTGCATGATCAGCCACGTGATCAGTGCATGATCAGCACGTGATCAGTGCATGATCAGTCACGTGATCAGTGCATGATAGCCACGTGATCAGTGCATGATCAGCCACGTGATCAGTGCATGATAGCTACGTGATCAGTGCATGATCAGTCACGTGATCAGTGCATGATCAGCACGTGATCAGTGCATGATCAGTCACGTGATCAGTGCATGATCAATTACGTGATCAGTGCATGATCAGTCACGTGATCAGTGCATGATAGCTACGTGATCAGTGCATGATCAGCCACGTGATCAGTGCATGATAGTCACGTGATCAGTGCATGGTAGCTACGTGATCAGTGCATGATCAGTCACGTGATACGTGTGTGATCAGCCACGTGATCAGTGCATGATAGCTACGTGATCAGTGCATGATAGCCACGTGATCAGTGCATGATAGCCACGTGATCAGTGCATGATCAGTCACGTGATACATGTGTGATCAGCCACGTGATCAGTGCATGATGAGCCACGTGATCAGTGCTGGATCAATTACGTGATCAGTGCATGATCAGTCACGTGACCAGTACATGGTTGCTACGTGATCGTTGCATGATCAGCCACGTGAGCAGGCATGATGCCACGTGATCAGTGCATGATCAGTCACGTGATCAGTACATGATCAGTCACGTGAACAGTTCATGATCATTTACGTGATCTGTGCATGATCAGTAACGTGACCAGTATATGGTAGCTACGTGATCATTCCATGACGAGCCACGTGAGCAGTGCATGATAGCCCCGTGATGTGTGCATGATCAGTTACGTGAGCAGAGTATGATCAGCCACGTGATCAGTGCATGAGTGCCACGTGATCAGTGCATGATATGTCACGTGACAGGTGTGTGATCAGCCACGTGAACAGTGCATGTTCAGCCACGTGATCAGTGCATGATAGCCACGTGATCAGTGCATGATCAGTTACGTGAGCAGTGTATGATCAGCCACGTGATCAGTGCATGGTCAGACACGTGAACAGTGTATGATCAGCCACGTGATCAGTGCATGATATCCAAGTGACCAGTGCATGATCATCACGTGATCAGTGTATGATCAGCCACGTGAACAGTGCATGCTCAGTCACGTGATCAGGGCCTGCTGAGCTGCGTGATTACTGTCTGCTCATCTGCTTGACAATTGCCAGCTGAGCTGCACGATTCCTGCCTGTCATCTGCTTGACAATTGCCAGCTGTGCTGCGTAATTCCTGCCTGCTCAGCTGCTTGATTATTGCCAGCTGAGCAGCATGATTCCTCACAGCTGAGTTCCATGATTATTGCCTGCTGACTGTTTGATTCGTGCCTACTCAGCTCTTTGTTTATTGCCTCCAGAGGCACATGATCAGTGTATGATAGCAAACATGATCAGTGCATGATCAGTCACATGATCAGCGCCATTAAGTCACGTGATCACTACATGATAGTCATGTGATCAGTCCATGCTCAGTCACGGTATCAGTGCATGATCAGCCACGTGATCAGTGCATGATCAGCCAGGTGATCAGTGCATGATAGCCACGTGATCAGTGCATGATCAGTCACGTGATCAGTGCATGATCAGCATGATCAGTGCATGATCAGTCACGTGATCAGTGCATGATCAGTCACGTGATCAGTGCATGATCAGTCACGTGATCAGTATGATCAGCCACGTGATCAGTGCATGATCAGCCACGTGATCAGTGCATGATCAGTCACGTGATCAGTGCATGATCAGTCACGTGACCAGTACATGGTAGCTACGTGATCAGTGCATGATCAGCCACGTGAGCAGTGCATGATAGCCACGTGATCAGTGCATGATCAGTCACGTGATCAGTGCATGATCAGTCACGTGATCAGTGCATGATCAGTCACGTGATCAGTGCATGATCAATTACGTGATCAGTGCATGATCAGCCACGTGATCAGTGCATGATAGCAACGTGATCAGTGCATGATCAGCCACGTGATCAGTGCATGATAGCCACGTGATCAGTGCATGATCAGTCACGTGATCAGTGCATGATCATCCACGTGATCAGTGCATGGCAGTCACGTGATCAGTGCATGATATAGACGTGATCAGTGCATGATCAGTCACGTGATCAGTGCATGATCAGCCACGTGATCAGTGCATGATCAGTCACGTGATCAGTGCATGATCAGTCACGTGATCAGTGCATCAGCCACGTGATCAGTGCATGATCAGTCACGTGATCAGTGCATGATCAGCCACGTGATCAGTGCATGATCAGTCACGTGATCAGTGCATGATCAGACGTGATCAGTGCATGATCAGTCACGTGATCAGTGCATGATCAGCCACGTGATCAGTGCATGATCAGTCACGTGATCAGTGCATGATCAGTCACGTGATCAGTATGATAGCTACGTGATCAGTGCATGATCAGCCACGTGATCAGTGCATGATAGCCACGTGATCAGTGCATGATCAGTCACGTGATCAGTGCATGATCAGTCACGTGATCAGTGCATGATCAGCCACGTGATCAGTGCATGATCAGCCACTGATCAGTGCATGATAGCCACGTGATCAGTGCATGATCAGTCACGTGATCAGTGCATGATCAGGCACGTGATCAGTGCATGATCAGCCACGTGATCAGTGCATGATAGCCACGTGATCAGTGCATGATCAGTCACGTGATCAGTGCATGATCAGTCACTGACCAGTACATGGTCAGCATGATCAGTGCATGATCAGCCACGTGATCAGTGCATGATAGCCACGTGATCAGTGCATGATCAGTCACGTGATCAGTCATGATCAGTCACGTGATCAGTGCATGATCAGCCACGTGATCAGTGCATGATAGCCACGTGATCAGTGCATGATCATCCCACGTGATCAGTGCATGATCAGTCACGTGATCAGTGCATGATCAGCCACGTGATCAGTGCATGATAGCCACGTGATCAGTGCATGATCAGTCACGTGATCAGTGCATGATCAGTCACGTGACCAGTACATGGTAGCTACGTGATCATTGCATGATCAGCCACGTGATAGTGCATGATAGCCACGTGATCAGTGCATGATCAGTCACGTGATCAGTGCATGATCAGTCACGTGTACAGTGCATGATCAGTCACGTGATCAGTGCATGATCAGCCACGTGATCAGTGCATGATCAGTCACATGATCAGTGTATGATCATCCACGTGATCAGTGCATGATCAGTCATGTGATCAGTGCATACAGACGTGATCAGTGCATGATCAGTCACGTGATCAGTGCATGATAGCCACGTGATCAGTGCATGATCAGTCACGTGATCAGTGCATGATCAGTCACGTGACCAGTACATGGTAGCTACGTGATCATTGCATGATCAGCCACGTGAGTAGTGCATGATAGCCACGTGATCAGTGCATGATCAGTCATGTGATCAGTCATGATCAGTGCGGTATCAGTGCATGATCAGCACGTGATCAGTGCATGATCAGCCACGTGATCAGTGCATCAATATGTGATCAGTGCATGATCAGTCACGTGATCAGTGCATGATCAGGCACGTGATCAGTGCATGATCAGCCACGTGATCAGTGCATGATAGCCACGTGATCAGTGCATGATCAGTCACCTGATCAGTGTATGATCAGTCACTGACAGTACATGGTAGCTACATGATCATTGCATGATCAGCGTGAGTAGTGCATGATAGCCACGTGATCAGTGCATGATCAGTCACGTGATCAGTGCATGATCAGTCATGTGATCAGTGCATGATCAGGCACGTGATCAGTGCATGACCAAGTGATCAGTGCATGATAGCCACGTGATCAGTGCATGATCAGTCACGTGATCAGTGCATGATCAGTCACGTGATCAGTGCATGATCAGCCACGTGATCAGTGCATGATCAGCCACGTGATCAGTGCATGATCAGTCACGTGATCAGTGCATGATCAGTCACGTGATCAGTGCATGATAGCTACGTGATCAGTGCATGATCAGCCACGTGATCAGTGCATGATAGCCACGTGATCAGTGCATGATCAGTCACGTGATCAGTGCATGATCAGTCACGTGATCAGTGCATGATCAGTCACGTGATCAGTGCATGATCAGCCACGTGATCAGTGCATGATCAGTCACGTGATCAGTACATGATAGCTACGTGATCAGTGCATGATCAGCCACGTGATCAGTGCATGATAGCCACGTGATCAGTGCATGATAGCCACGTGATCAGTGCATGATCAGTCATGTGATACGTGTGTGATCAGCCACGTGATCAGTGCATGATATCCACGTGATCAGTGCATGATAGCCACGTGATCAGTGCATGATAGCCACGTGATCAGTGCATGATCAGTCACGTGATACATGTGTGATCAGCCACGTGATCAGTGCATGATGAGCCAGGTGATCAGTGCAGGATCAATTACGTGATCAGTGCATGATCAGTCACGTGACCAGTACATGGTTGCTACGTGATCGTTGCATGATCAGCCACGTGAGCAGAGCATGATAGCCACGTGATCAGTGCATGATCAGTCACGTGATCAGTACATGATCAGTCACGTGAACAGTGCATGATCATTTACGTGATCTGCATGATCAGTCACGTGACCAGTATATGGTAGCTACGTGATCATTCCATGACGAGCCACGTGAGCAGTGCATGATAGCCACGTGATGTGTGCATGATGAGTTACGTGAGCAGAGTATGATCAGCCACGTGATCAGTGCATGAGTGCCACGTGATCAGTGCATGATATGTCACGTGACAGGTGTGTGATCAGCCACGTGAACAGTGCATGTTCAGCCACGTGATCAGTGCATGATAGCCACGTGATCAGTGCATGATCAGTTACGTGAGCAGTGCATGATCAGCCACGTGATCAGTGCATGGTCAGACACGTGAACAGTGTATGATCAGCCACGTGATCAGTGCATGATATCCAAGTGATCAGTGCATGATCATCACGTGATCAGTGTATGATCAGCCACGTGAACAGTGCATGCTCAGTCACGTGATCAGGGCCTGCTGAGCTGCGTGATTACTGTCTGCTCATCTGCTTGACAATTGCCAGCTGAGCTGCACGATTCCTGCCTGTCATCTGCTTGACAATTGCCAGCTGTGCTGCGTAATTCCTGCCTGCTCAGCTGCTTGATTATTGCCAGCTGAGCAGCATGATTCCTCACAGCTGAGTTCCATGATTATTGCCTGCTGACTGTTTGATTCGTGCCTACTCAGCTCTTTGTTTATTGCCTCCAGAGGCACATGATCAGTGTATGATAGCAAACATGATCAGTGCATGATCAGTCACATGATCAGCGCCATTAAGTCACGTGATCACTACATGATAGTCATGTGATCAGTCCATGCTCAGTCACGGTATCAGTGCATGATCAGCCACGTGATCAGTGCATGATCAGCCACGTGATCAGTGCATGATAGCCATGTGATCAGTGCATGATCATCACGTGATCAGTGCATGATCAGGCACGTGATCAGTGCATGATCAGTCACGTGATCAGTGCATGATCAGTCACGTGATCAGTGCATGATCAGTCACGTGATCAGTGCATGATCAGCCACGTGATCAGTGCATGATCAGCCACGTGATCAGTGCATGATCAGCCACGTGATCAGTGCATGATCAGTCACGTGACCAGTACATGGTAGCTACGTGATCATTGCATGATCAGCCACGTGAGCAGTGCATGATAGCCACGTGATCAGTGCATGATCAGTCACGTGATCAGTGCATGATCAGTCACGTGATCAGTGCATGATAAGTCACGTGATCAGTGCATGATCAATTACGTGATCAGTGCATGATCAGTCACGTGATCAGTACATGGTAGCCACGTGATCAGTGCATGATCAGCCACGTGATCAGTGCATGATAGACGTGATCAGTGCATGATCAGTCACATGATCAGTGCATGATCATCCACGTGATCAGTGCATGATCAGTCACGTGATCAGTGCATGATATAGGTATTGATCAGTGCATGATCAGTCACGTGATCAGTGCATGATCAGCCACGTGATCAGTGCATGATAGCCAGTGAATGAGTGCATGATAGCCAGTGATCAGTGCATGATCAGTCACGTGATCAGTGCATGATCAGCCACGTGAAGTGCATGATAGCCACGTGATCAGTGCATGATCAGCCGTGATCAGTGCATGATCAGTCACGTGATCAGTGCATGATCAGCCACGTGATCAGTGCATGATCAGCCACGTGATCAGTGCATGATCAGCGTGATCAGTGCATGATCAGCCACGGATCAGTGCATGATCAGTCACGTGACAGTGTATGATCAGCCACGTGATCAGTGCATGATATCCACGTGATCAGTGCATGATCAGTCACGTGATCAGTGCATGATCAGCCACGTGAACAGTGCATGCTCAGTCACGTGATCAGGGCCTGCTGAGCTGCGTGATTACTGTCTGCTCATCTGCTTGACAATTGCCAGCTGAGCTGCACGATTCCTGCCTGTCATCTGCTTGACAATTGCCAGCTGTGCTGCGTAATTCCTGCCTGCTCAGCTGCTTGATTATTGCCAGCTGAGCAGCATGATTCCTCACAGCTGAGTTCCATGATTATTGCCTGCTGACTGTTTGATTCGTGCCTACTCAGCTCTTTGTTTATTGCCTCCAGAGGCACATGATCAGTGTATGATAGCAAACATGATCAGTGCATGATCAGTCACATGATCAGTGCCATTAAGTCACGTGATCACTACATGATAGTCATGTGATCAGTCCATGCTCAGTCACGGTATCAGTGCATGATCAGCCACGTGATCAGTGCATGATCAGCCACGTGATCAGTGCATGATCAGCCACGTGATCAGTGCATGATCAGTCACGTGATCAGTGCATGATCAGGCACGTGATCAGTGCATGATCAGCCCGTGATCAGTGCATGATAGCCACGTGATCAGTGCATGATCAGTCACCTGATGGGTGTATGATCAGTCACGTGACCAGTACATGGTAGCTACATGATCATTGCATGATCAGCCACGTGAGTAGTGCATGTACGTGTCAGTTGCATGATCAGTCACGTGATCAGTGCATGATCAGTCACGTGATCAGTGCATGATCAGTCACGTGATCAGTGCATGATCAGCCACGTGATCAGTGCATGATCAGTCACGTGATCAGTATGATCATCCACGTGATCAGTGCATGATCAGTCACGTGATCAGTGCATGATAGAGCGTGATCAGTGCATGATCAGTCACGTGATCAGTGCATGATAGCCACGTGATCAGTGCATGATCAGTCACGTGATCAGTGCATGATCAGTCACGTGACCAGTACATGGTAGCTACATGATCATTGCATGATCAGCCACGTGATCAGTGCATGATAGCCACGTGATCAGTGCATGATCAGTCACGTGATCAGTGCATGATCAGTCACGTGATCAGTGCATGATCATCGTGATCAGTGCATGATCAGTCACGTGATCAGTGCATGATAGCCACGTGATCAGTGCATGATCAGTCACGTGATCAGTGCATGATCAGCCACGTGATCAGTGCATGATCAGCCACGTGATCAGTGCATGATAGCCGTGATCAGTGCATGATCAGTCACGTGATCAGTGCATGATCAGTCACTGACCAGTACATGTAGCTACGTGATCATTGCATGATCAGCCACGTGTCAGTGCATGATAGCCACGTGATCAGTGCATGATCAGTCACGTGATCAGTGCATGATCAGTCATGTGATCAGTGCATGATCAGCCACGTGATCAGTGCATGATCAGTCACGTGATCAGTGCATGATCAGCCACGTGATCAGTGCATGATCAGCCACGTGATCAGTGCATGATCAGTCACGTGATCAGTGCATGATCAGTCACGTGACGTGCATGATAGCTACGTGATCAGTGCATGATCAGCCACATGATGCATGCATGATAGCCACGTGATCAGTGCATGATCAGTCACGTGATCAGTGCATGATCAGTCACGTGATCAGTGCATGATCAGTCACTGATCAGTGCATGATCAATTCGTGATCAGTGCATGATCATGCGTGACCAGTACATGGTAGCTCACGTGATCATTGCATGATCAGCCACGTGATCAGTGCATGATAGCCACGTGATCAGTGCATGATAGCCACGTGATCAGTGCATGATCAGTCATGTGATACGTGCATGATCAGCCACGTGATCAGTGCATGATATCCACGTGATCAGTGCATGATAGCCACGTGATCAGTGCATGATAGCCACGTGATCAGTGCATGATCAGTCACGTGATACATGTGTGATCAGCCACGTGATCAGTGCATGATCAGCCACGTGATCAGTGCAGGATCAATTACGTGATCAGTGCATGATCAGTCACGTGACCAGTACATGGTTGCTACGTGATCAGTGCATGATCAGCCACGTGAAGAGCATGATAGCCACGTGATCAGTGCATGATCAGCCACGTGATCAGTGCATGATCAGTCACGTGAACAGTGCATGATCATTTACGTGATCTGTGCATGATCAGTCACGTGACCAGTATATGGTAGCTACGTGATCATTCCATGACGAGCCACGTGAGCAGTGCATGATAGCCACGTGATGTGTGCATGATCAGTTACGTGATCAGAGTATGATCAGCCACGTGATCAGTGCATGAGTGCCACGTGATCAGTGCATGATATGTCACGTGACAGGTGTGTGATCAGCCACGTGAACAGTGCATGTTCAGCGTGATCAGTGCATGATAGCCACGTGATCAGTGCATGATCAGTCCCGTGAGCAGTGTATGATCAGCCACGTGATCAGTGCATGGTCAGACACGTGAACAGTGTATGATCAGCCACGTGATCAGTGCATGATATCCAAGTGATCAGTGCATGATCATCACGTGATCAGTGTGTGATCAGCCACGTGAACAGTGCATGCTCAGTCACGTGATCAGGGCCTGCTGAGCTGCGTGATTACTGTCTGCTCATCTGCTTGAAAATTGCCAGCTGAGCTGCACGATTCCTGCCTGTCATCTGCTTGACAATTGCCAGCTGTGCTGCGTAATTCCTGCCTGCTCAGCTATTTGATTATTGCCAGCTGAGCAGCATGATTCCTCACAGCTGAGTTCCATGATTATAGCCTGCTGACTGATTCGTGCCTACTCAGCTCTTTGTTTATTGCCTCCAGAGGCACATGATCAGTGTATGATAGCAAACATGATCAGCGCATGATCAGTCACATGATCAGCGCCATTAAGTCACGTGATCACTACATGATAGTCATGTGATCAGTCCATGCTCAGTCACGGTATCAGTGCATGATCAGCCACGTGATCAGTGCATGATCAGCCAGGTGATCAGTTCATGATCACTATGTGATCAGTGCATGATTTGTCACGATCAGTGCATGATCAGGCAGGTGATCAGTGCATGATCAGCCACGTGATCAGTGCATGATCAGCCACGTGATCAGTGCATGATCAGTCACGTGATCAGTGCATGATCAGCCACGTGATCAGTGCATGATCAGCCACGTGATCAGTGCATGATCAGCCACGTGATCAGTGCATGATCAGTCACGTGACCAGTACATGGTAGCTACGTGATCATTGCATGATCAGCCACGTGAGCAGTGCATGATAGCCACGTGATCAGTGCATGATCAGTCACGTGATCAGTGCATGATCAGTCACGTGATCAGTGCATGATCAGGCACGTGATCAGTGCATGATCAGCCACGTGATGATCAGTGCATGATCAGTCACGTGATCAGTGCATGTATCGTGATCAGTGCATGATCAGCCACGTGATCAGTGCATGATAGCACGTGATCAGTGCATGATCACACGTGATCAGTGCATGATCACCACGTGATCAGTGCATGATCAGTCACGTGATCAGTGCATGATATAGACGTGATCAGTGCATGATCAGCCACGTGATCAGTGCATGATAGCCACGTGATCAGTGCATGATCAGTCACGTGATCAGTGCATGATCAGTCACGTGATCAGTGCATGATCAGCCACGTGATCAGTGCATGATCAGTCACGTGATCAGTGTGATGATCAGCCACGTGATCAGTGCATGATCAGTCACGTGATCAGTGCATGATCAGACGTGATCAGTGCATGATCAGTCACGTGATCAGTGCATGATAGCCACGTGATCAGTGCATGATCAGTCACGTGATCAGTGCATGATCAGTCACGTGACCAGTACATGATAGCTACGTGATCAGTGCATGATCAGCCACGTGATAGTGCATGATAGCCACGTGATCAGTGCATGATCAGTCACGTGATCAGTGCATGATCATCCGCATGATCAGTGCATGATCAGCCACGTGATCAGTGCATGATCAGCCACGTGATCAGTGCATGATAGCTACGTGATCAGTGCATGATCAGTCACGTGATCAGTGCATGATCAGGCACGTGATCAGTGCATGATCAGCCACGTGATCAGTGCATGATAGCCACGTGATCAGTGCATGATCAGTCACGTGATCAGTGTATGATCAGTCACGTGACCAGTGCATGATAGCTACGTGATCAGTGCATGATCAGCCACGTGATCAGTGCATGATAGCCACGTGATCAGTGCATGATAGTCACGTGATCAGTGCATGATCAGTCACGTGATCAGTGCATGATCAGCCACGTGATCAGTGCATGATAGCCACGTGATCAGTGCATGATCAGTCACGTGATCAGTGCATGATCAGTCACGTGATCAGTGTATGATCAGCCACGTGATCAGTGCATGATAGCCACGTGATCAGTGCATGATCAGTCACCTGATCAGTGTATGATCAGTCACGTGACCAGTACATGGTAGCTACATGATCAGTGCATGATCAGCCACGTGATAGTGCATGATAGCCACGTGATCAGTGCATGATCAGTCACGTGATCAGTGCATGATCAGTCACGTGATCAGTGCATGATCAGTCACGTGATCAGTGCATGATCAGCCACGTGATCAGTGCATGATCTGTCACATGATCAGTGTATGATCATCCACGTGATCAGTGCATGATCAGTCATGTGATCAGTGCATGATATAGACGTGATCAGTGCATGATCAGTCACGTGATCAGTGCATGATAGCCACGTGATCAGTGCATGATCAGTCACGTGATCAGTGTATGATCAGTCACGTGACCAGTGCATGGTAGCTACATGATCAGTGCATGATCAGCCACGTGATAGTGCATGCCACGTGATCAGTGCATGATCAGTCATGTGATCAGTGCATGATCAGTCACGTGATCAGTGCATGATCAGTCACGTGATCAGTGCATGATCAGTCACGTGATCAGTGCATGATCAGTCACGTGATCAGTGCATGATCAGCCACGTGATCAGTGCATGATCAGTCACGTGATCAGTACATGATAGCTACGTGATCAGTGCATGATCAGCCACGTGATCAGTGCATGATAATACGTGATCAGTGCATGATAGCCACGTGATCAGTGCATGATCAGTCATGTGATCGTGTGTGATCAGCCACGTGATCAGTGCATGATATCCACGTGATCAGTGCATGATAGCGTGATCAGTGCATGATAGCCACGTGATCAGTGCATGATCAGTCACGTGATACATGTGTGATCAGCCACGTGATCAGTGCATGATGAGCCACGTGATCAGTGCATGATCAATTACGTGATCAGTGCATGATCAGTCACGTGACCAGTACATGGTTGCTACGAGATCCTTGCATGATCAGCCACGTGAGCTGAGCATGATAGCCACGTGATCAGTGCATGATCAGTCACGTGATCAGTACATGATCAGTCACTTGAACAGTGCATGATCATTTACGTGATCAGTGCATGATCAGTCACGTGACCAGTATATGGTAGCTACGTGATCATTCCATGACGAGCCACGTGAGCAGTGCATGATAGCCACGTGATGTGTGCATGATCAGTTACGTGAGCAGAGTATGATCAGCCACGTGATCAGTGCATGAGTGCCACGTGATCAGTGCATGATATGTCACGTGACAGGTGTGTGATCAGCCACGTGAACAGTGCATGTTCAGCCACGTGATCAGTGCATGATAGCCACGTGATCAGTGCATGATCAGTTACGTGAGCAGTGGATGATCAGCCACGTGATCAGTGCATGGTCAGACCCGTGAACAGTGTATGATCAGCCACGTGATCAGTGCATGATATCCAAGTGATCAGTGCATGATCATCACGTGATCAGTGTATGATCAGCCACGTGAACAGTGCATGCTCAGTCACGTGATCAGGGCCTGCTGAGCTGCGTGATTACTGTCTGCTCATCTGCTTGACAATTGCCAGCTGAGCTGCACGATTCCTGCCTGTCATCTGCTTGACAATTGCCAGCTGTGCTGCGTAATTCCTGCCTGCTCAGCTGCTTGATTATTGCCAGCTGAGCAGCATGATTCCTCACAGCTGAGTTCCATGATTATTGCCTGCTGACTGTTTGATTCGTGCCTACTCAGCTCTTTGTTTATTGCCTCCAGAGGCACATGATCAGTGTATGATAGCAAACATGATCAGTGCATGATCAGTCACATGATCAGCGCCATTAAGTCACGTGATCACTACATGATAGTCATGTGATCAGTCCATGCTCAGTCACGGTATCAGTGCATGATCAGCCACGTGATCAGTGCATGATCAGCCAGTGATCAGTTCATGATAGCCACGTGATCAGTGCATGATCAGTCACGTGATCAGTGCATGATCAGGCACGTGATCAGTGCATGATCAGTCACGTGATCAGTGCATGATCAGCCACGTGATCAGTGCATGATCAGCCACGTGATCAGTGCATGATCAGCCACGTGATCAGTGCATGATCAATTACGTGATCAGTGCATGATCAGTCACGTGACCAGTACATGGTAGCCACGTGATCAGTGCATGATCAGCCACGTGATCAGTGCATGATAGCCACGTGATCAGTGCATGATCAGTCACGTGATCAGTGCATGATCAGTCACGTGATCAGTGCATGATCAGTCACGTGATCAGTGCATGATCAGTTACGTGATCAGTGCATGATCAGTCACGTGATCAGTACATGTAGCCACGTGATCAGTGCATGATCAGCCACGTGATCAGTGCATGATAGCCACGTGATCAGTGCATGATCAGTCACGTGATCAGTGCATGATCATCCACGTGATCAGTGCATGATCAGTCACGTGATCAGTGCATGATATAGACGTGATCAGTGCATGATCAGTACGTGATCAGTGTATGATCAGCCACGTGATCAGTGCATGATAGCCACGTGATCAGTGCATGATCAGTCACGTGATCAGTGCATGATCAGCCACGTGATCAGTGCATGATAGCCACTGATCAGTGCATGATCAGCCACGTGATCAGTGCATGATCAGTCACGTGATCAGTGCATGATCAGCCACGTGATCAGTGCATGATCATTCGTGATCAGTGCATGATCAGCCACGTGATCAGTGCATATCTGTCACATGATCAGTGTATGATCATCCACGTGATCAGTGCATGATCAGTCATGATCAGTGCATGATATAGTCGTGATCAGTGCATGATCAGTCACGTGATCAGTGTATGATCAGCCACGTGATCAGTGCATGATAGCCAGTGAATCAGTGCATGATCAGCCAGTGATCAGTGCATGATCAGTCACGTGATCAGTGCATGATCAGCCACGTGATCAGTGCATGATCAGCCAACTGATCAGTGCATGGATCAGCCACGTGATCAGTGCATGATCAGTCACGTGATCAGTGCATGTCAGCCACGTGATCAGTGCATGATAGCCACGTGATCAGTGCATGATCAGTCACGTGATCAGTGCATGATCAGTCACGTGATCAGTGCATGATCAGCCACGTGATCAGTGCATGATCAGTCACGTGATCAGTGCATGATCAGTCACGTGATCAGTGCATGATCATCACGTGATCAGTGCATGTCAGTCATGTGTCAGTGCATGATAGCCCGTGATCAGTGCATGATCAGTCCCGTGATCAGTGTATGATCAGCCACGTGATCAGTGCATGATAGCCACGTGATCAGTGCATGATCAGTCACGTGATCAGTGCATGATCAGTCACGTGATAGTGTATGATCAGCCACGTGATCAGTGCATGCTCAGTCACGTGATCAGGGCCTGCTGAGCTGCGTGATTACTGTCTGCTCATCTGCTTGACAATTGCCAGCTGAGCTGCATGATTCCTGCCTGTCATCTCCTTGACAATTGCCACCTGTGCTGCGTAATTCCTGCCTGCTCATCTACTTGATTATGCCAGCTGAGCAGCATGATTTCTCAGAGCTGAGTTCCATGATTATAGCCTGCTGACTGATTCCTGCCTACTCAGCTCTATGTTCATTGCCTCCAGAGGCACATGATCAGTGTGACACCAAACATGATCAGCACATGATCAGTCACATGATCAATGCATGATAAGCCACGTGATCAGTGCATGATCAATTATGTGATCAGTGCATGATCAGTCACGTGATCAGTACATGGTAGCTGCGTGATCATTGCATGATCAGCACGTGATCAGTGCATGATCAGTCACGTGATCAGTGCATGATCAGCCACGTGATCAGTGCATGATCATCCACGTGATCAGTGCATGATCAGCCACGTGATCAGTGCATGATCAGTCACGTGATCAGTGCATGATCAGTCACGTGATCAGTGCATGATCAGCCACGTGATCAGTGCATGATGAGCCACGTGATCAGTGCATGATCAGTCACGTGATCAGTGCATGATCAGTCACGTGACCAGTACATGGTAGCCACGCATGATCAGTGCATGATCAGCCACGTGATCAGTGCATGATAGCCACGTGATCAGTGCATGATCAGCCACGTGATCAGTGCATGATAGCCACGTGATCAGTGCATGATCAGCCACGTGATCAGTGCATGATCAATTACGTGATCAGTGCATGATCAGTCACGTGACCAGTACATGGTTGCTCGTGATCGTTGCATGATCAGCCACGTGATCAGTGCATGATAGCCACGTGATCAGTGCATGATCAGTCACGTGATCAGTGCATGATCAGTCACGTGAACAGTGCAGTCATTTACGTGATCTGTGCATGTCATCACGTGACCAGTATATATATGGTAGCTATGTGATCATTCTGACAGCCACGTGATCAGTGCATGATAGCCACGTGATGTGTGCATGATGAGTTATGTGATCAGTACATGATCAGGCAGTGATCAGTGCATGATGCCACGTGATCAGTGCATGATATGTCACGTGACAGTGTGTGATCAGCCACGTGATCAGTGCATGATCAGCCACGTGATCAGTGCATGATAGCCACGTGATCAGTGCATGATCAGTTACGTGATCAGTGTATGATCAGCCACGTGATCAGTGCATGATCAGACACGTGAACAGTGTATGATCAGCCACGTGATCAGTGCATGATAGCCACGTGATCAGTGCATGATCATCACGTGATCAGTGCATGATCAGCCACGTGACAGTGCATGCTCAGTCACGTGATCAGTGCCTGCTGAGCTGCGTAATTCCTGCCTGCTCAGCTGTTGATTGTGCCAGCTGAGCAGCATGATTCCTCACACCTGAGTTCCATGATTATTGCCTGCTGACTGTTTGATTCGTGCCTACTCAGCTCTTTGTTTATTGCCTCCAGAGGCACATGATCAGTGTATGATAGCAAACATGATCAGCGCATGATCAGTCACATGATCAGTGCCATTAAGTCACGTGATCAGTGCATGATAGTCATGTGATCAGTCCATGCTCAGTCACGGTATCAGTGCATGATCAGCCACGTGATCAGTGCATGATGTACGTGATCAGTGCATGATCAGTGCCTGATCAGTGCATGATCAGTCACGTGATCAGTGCATGGTAGCTACATGATCAGTGCATGATCAGCCACGTGATAGTGCATGATAGCCACGTGATCAGTGCATGATCATCACGTGATCAGTGCATGATCAGTCATGTAATCAGTGCATGATCAGCCACGTGATCAGTGCATGATCAGCCACGTGATCAGTGCATGATAGCCCACGTGATCAGTGCATGATCAGTCACGTGATCAGTGCATGATCAGCCACGTGATCAGTGCATGATCAGTCATGTAGTCAATGCATGATAGCCCGTGATCAGTGCATGATCAGTCCATGATCAGTGCATGATCAGCCAAGTGATCAGTGCATGATAGCTACGTGATCAGTGCATGATCAGTCACAGATCAGTGCATGATCAGTCACGTGATCAGTGTATGATCAGCCATGTGAACAGTGCATGCTCAGTCACGTGATCAGGGCCTGCTGAGCTGCGTGATTACTGTCTGCTCATCTGCTTGACAATTTCCAGCTGAGCTGAACGATTCCTGCCTGTCATCTGCTTGACAATTGCCACCTGTGCTGCGTAATTCCTGCCTGCTCAGCTACTTGATTATTGCCAGCTGAGCAGCATGATTTCTCAGAACAGAGTTCCATGATTATAGCCTGCTGACTGATTCCTGCCTACTCAGCTCTATGTTCATTGCCTCCAGAGGCACATGATCAGTGTGTGACACCAAACATGATCAGTGCATGATCAGTCACATAATCAATGCATGATAAGCCAGGTGATCAGTGCATGATCAGTCAGTGATCAGTGCATGATCAGTCATGTGATCAGTACATGGTAGCCACGTGATCATTGCATGATCAGCCACGTGAGCAGTGCATGATCAGCCACGTGATCAGTGCATGATCAGCCACGTGATCAGTGCATGATAGCCACGTGATCAGTGCATGATCAATCACGTGATCATGCATGTAGTGTACGTGATCAGTGCATGTTATCCACGGGATCAGTGCAGGATAGCCACGTCATCACTTCATGATTATTCACGTGATCTGTATATGATCAGTCACGTGATACGTGTGTGATCAGCCACCGGATCAGTGCGTGATGAGCCATGTGATCAGTGCAGGATCAATTACGTGATCAGTGCATGATCAGTCACATAACAAGTACATGGTAGCTACGTGATCATTGCGTGATCAGCCACGTGATCAGTGCATGATAGCTACGTGATCAGTGCATGATAGCCACATGATCAGTGCATGAGAGCCACGTGATCAGTGCATGATCAGTCACGTGATACGCGTGAGTGTGATCAGCCACGTGATCAGTGCATGTTGAGCCACGTGATCAGTGCAGGATCAATTACGTGATCAGTGCATGATCAGTCACGTGACCAGTACATGGTTGTTACGAGATTCTTGCATGATCAGCCACGTGAGCTGAGCATGATAGCCACGTGATCAGTGCATGATCAGTCACGTGATCAGTACATGATCAGTCACTTGAACAGTGCATGATCATTGACGTGAACTGTGCATTATCAGTCACGTGACCAGTATATGGTAGCTCGTGATCATTCCATGACGAGCCACGTGAGCAGTGCATGATAGCCACGTGATGTGTGCATGATCAGTTACGTGAGCAGAGTATGATCAGCCACGTGATCAGTGCATGAGTGCCACGTGATCAGTGCATGATATGTCACGTGACAGGTGTGTGAGCAGCCACGTGTACAGTGCATGTTCAACCACGTGATCAGTCCATGATAGCCACGTGATCAGTGCATGATCAGTTACCTGAGCAGTGGATGATCAGCCACGTGATCAGTGCATGGTCAGACCCGTGAACAGTGTATGATCAGCCACGTGATCAGTGCATGATATCCAAGTGATCAGTGCATGATCATCACGTGATCAGTGTATAATCAGCCAGGTGAACACTGCATGCTCAGTCACGTGATAAGGGCCTGCTGAGCTGCGTGATTACTGTCTGCTCATCTGCTTGAAAATTGCCAGCTGAGCTGCACGATTCCTGCCTGTCATCTGCTTGACAATTGCAAGCTGTGCTTCGTAATTCCTGCCTGCTCAGCTGCTTGATTAGTGCCAGCTGAGCAGCATGATTCCTCACACCTGAGTTCCGTGATTATTGCCTGCTGACTGTTTGATTCGTGCCTACTCAGCTCTTTGTTTATGCCTCCAGAGGCAAATGATCAGTGTATGATAGCAAACATGATCAGCGCATGATCAATCACATGATCAGAGCCATTAAGTCACCTGATCACTACATGATAGTCATGTGATCAGTCCATTCTCAGTCACGGTATCAGTGCTTGATCAGCCACGTGATCAGTGCATGATCAGCCCGGTGATCATTTCATGATAGCTATGTGATCAGTTCATGATTTGTCGCGTGATCTGTGCATGATCAGGCAGGTGATCAGTGTATGATCAGCGGCGTGATCAATGCATGATCCGTCACCTAATGGGTGTATGATCAGTCACCTGACGGTACATGGTAGCTACATGATCATTGCATGATCAGCCACGTGAGTAGTGCATGATAGCCACGTGATCAGTGCATGATCAATCACGTGTTCAGTGCATGATCAGTCATGTAATCTGTGCATGACCAGGCACGTGATCAGTGTATGATCAGCAAGTGATCAGTGCATGATAGCCACGTGATCAGTGCATAATCAGTGACGTGATCAGTGCATGATCACTCACGTGATCAGTGGATGATCAGCCACGTGATCAGTGCATGATCAGCCACATGATCAGTGCATGATCAGTTACGTGATCAGTGCATGATCAGTCACCTGATGGGTGTATGATCATTCACGTGACCTGTATGTGCAGTCATTGCATGATCAGACACGTGAATAGTGCACGATAGCCACGTGATCACTGCATGATCAGTCACGTGATCAGTGCATGATCAGTCATGTGACCAGTACATGGTAGCTGCGTGATCATCGCATGATCAGCCACGTGAGCAGTGCATGATAGCCACGTGATCAGAGCACGATCACACACGAGATCAGTGCATGATCAGCCACGTGATCAGTGCATGATCAGCCACGTGATCAGTGCATGATCAGGCACGTGATCAGTGTATGATCAGCCACGTGATCAGTGCATGATAGCCACGTGATCAGTGCATGATCAGTCACGTGATCAGTGCATGATCAGTCACGTGATCAGTATATGATCAGCCACGTGATAAGTGCATGTTCAGCCACATGATCAGTGCATGATCAATTACGTGATCAGTGCATGATCAGTCAAGTGACCAGTACATGGTAGCCACGTGATCATTGCAAGATCAGCCACGTGAGCAGTGCTTGATAGCCACGTGATCAGTGCATGATCAGCCATGTGATCAGTGCATGATCAGTCACGTGATCAGTGCATGATCAGTCACGTGATCAGTGCAGGACCAGTCACGTGATCAATGCATGTTCCAGCCACGTGATCAGTGCATGATCAGCACGTGATCAGTGCATGATCAGTCACGTGATCAGTGCATGATCAGTCACGTGATCAGTGCATGATCAGCCACGTGATCAGTGCATGATCAGTCACGTGATCAGTGCATGGTCAGTCACGTGATCAGTGCATTATCATCCACGTGATCAGTGCATGTGGAGTCATGTAGTCAATGCATGATAGCCCGTGATCAGTGCACGATCAGTCCGTGATGAGTGTATGATCAGCCAAGTGATCAGTGCAAGATAGCTACGTGATCAGTGCATGATCAGTCACATGATCAGTGCATGATCAGTCACGTGATAGGTGTTTGATAAGCCATGTGAACAGTGCATGCTCAGTCACGTGATCAGGGTCTGCTGAGCTTCGTGATTACTGTCTGCTGATCTGCTTGACAATTTCCAGCTGAGCTGCACGATTCCTGCCTGTCATCTCCTTGACAATTGCCACCTGTGCTGCGTAATTCCTGCCTGCTCATCTACTTGATTATTGCCAGCTGAGCAGCATGATTTCTCAGAGCTGAGTTCCATGAGTATAGCCTGCTGACTGATTCCTGCCTACTCAGCTCTATGTTCATTGCCTCCAGAGGCACATGATCCGTGTGTGACACCAAACATGATCAGCACATGATCAGTCACATGATCAATGCATGATAAGCCAGGTGATCAGTGCATGATCAATTATGTGATCAGTGCATGATCAGTCATGTGACCAGTACATGGTAGATGTGTGATCATTGCATGATCAGCCACGTGAGCAGTGCATGATCAGTCACGTGATACGTGCATGATCAGCCACGTGATCAGTGCATGATCATCCACGTGATCAGTGCAGGATAGCCACGTGATCACTTCATGATTATTCACGTGTTCTGTGCATGATCAGTCACGTGATAAGTGTGTGATCAGCCACCTGATCAGTGCGTGATGAGCCATGTGATCAGTGCAGGATCAATTACGTGTTCAGTGCATGATCAGTCAATGTGACCAGTACATGGTAGCTACATGATGTGCGTTATCAGCCACGTGATCAGTGCATGATAGCCACGTGATCAGTGCATGATAGCCACGTGATCAGTGCATGAGAGCCACGTGATCAGTGCATGATGAGCCACGTGATCAGTGCAGGATCAATTACGTGATCAGTGCATGATCAGTCACGTGACAGTACATGGTTGCTACGTGATCGTTGCATGATCAGCCACGTGAGCAGAGCATGATAGCCACGTGATCAGTGCATGATCAGTCACGTGATCGGTACATGATCAGTCACGTGAACAGTGCATGATCATTGCTGATCTGTGCATGATCAGTCCGTGACCAGTATATGGTAGCTATGTGATCATTCCATGACAGCCACGTGAGCAGTGCATGATAGTCACGTGATGTGTGCATGACGATTCGTGAGCAGAGTATGATCAGCCACGTGATCAGTGCATGGTGCCATGATCAGTGCATATGTCACGTGACAGTGTGTGATCAGCCACGTGAACAGTGCATGTTCAGCCACGTGATCAGTCCATGATAGCCACGTGATCAGTGCATGATCAGTTACCTGAGCACTGTATGATCAGCCACGTGATCAGTGCATGGTCAGACACGTGAACAGTGTATGATCAGCCATGTGATCAATGCATGATATCCAAGTCATCAGTGCATGATCATCACGTGATCAGTGTATGATCAGCCACGTGAACAGTGCCTGCTCAGTCACGTGATCAGGGCCTGCTGAGCTGCGTAATTCCTGCCTGCTCATCTGCTTGATTATTGCCAGCTGCGCAGCATGATTCCCCACACCTGAGTTCCATGATTATTGCCTGCTGACTGTTTGATTCGTGCCTACTCAGCTCTTTGTTTACTGCCTCCAGAGGCACATGATCAGTGTATGATAACAAACATGATCAGCGCATCATCAGTCACATGATCAGAGCCATTAAGTCACGTGATCACTACATGATAGTCATGTGATCAGTCCATGCTCACTCACGGTATCAGTGCATGATCAGCCATGTGATCAGTGCATGATAGCCACGTGATCAGTGCATGATCCGTCACCTGATGGATGTATGATCAGTCACGTGACCGGTACATGGTAGCTACATGATCATTGCATGATCAGCCACGTGAGTAGTGCATGATAGCCACGTGATCAGTGCATGATCAGTCACGTGTTCAGTGCATGATCAGTCATGTAATCCGTGCATGACCAGGCACGTGATCAGTGTATGATCAGCCAGTGATCAGTGCATGATAGCCACGTGATCAGTGCATGATCAGTCATGATCAGTGCATGATCATCCACGTGATCAGTGCATGTGAGTCATGTAGTCAATGCATGATAGCCCGTGATCAGTGCACGATCAGTCCCATGATGAGTGTATGATCAGCCAAGTGATCAGTGCAAGATGGCTACGTGATCAGTGCATGATCAGTCACATGATCAGTGCATGATCAGTCACGTGATGGGTGTGTGATCAGCCATGTGAACAGTGCATGCTCAGTCACGTGATCAGGGCCTGCTGAGCTGTGTGATTACTGTCTGCTCATCTGCTTGACAATTTCTAGCTGAGCTGAACGATTCCTGCCTGTCATCTCCTTGACAATTGCCACCTGTGCTGCGTAATTTCTGCCTGCTCATCTACTTGATTATTGCCAGCTGAGCAGCATGATTTCTCAGAGCTGAGTTCCATGATTATAGCCTGCTGACTGATTCCTGCCTACTCAGCTCTATGTTCATTGCCTCCAGAGGCACATGATCAGTGTGTGACACCAACATGATCAGCACATGATCAGTCACATGATCAATGCATGATAAGCCAGGTGATCCGTGCATGATCAATTATGTGATCAGTGCATGATCAGTCATGTGACCAGTACATGGTAGCTGTGTGATCATTGCAAGATCAGCCACGTGAGCAGTGCATGATCAGCCACGTGATCAGTGCATGATCAGTCCACGTGATCTGTGCATGATCAGTCACGTGATCTGTGCATGATCAGTCACGTGATCAGTGCATGATGCCACGTGATCAGTGCATGATCAGTCACGTGATCGTGTGTGATCAGCCACGTGATCAGTGCATGATATCCACGTGATCAGTGCTGGATAGCCACGTGATCACTTCATGATTAGTCACGTGATCTGTACATGATCAGTCACGTGATACGTGTGTGATCAGCCACGGATCAGTGCGTGATGAGCCACGTGATCACTGCAGGATCAATTACTTGATCAGTGCATGATCAGTCACGAGACCAGTATGGTTGCTATGTGATCCTTGCATGATCAGCCACGTGAGCAGAGCCTGATAGCTACGTGATCAGTGAATTATCAGTCACGTGATCAGTACATGATCAGTCATGTGAACAGTGCATGATCATTTACGTGATCTGTGCATGATCAGTCACGTGACCAGTATATGGTAGCCGTGATCATTCCATGACGAACCACGTGAGCAGTGAATGATAGCCACGTGATGTGTGCATAATGAGTTTCGTGAGCAGAGTATGATCAGCCACGTGATCAGTGCATGAGTACCAGGTGATCAGTGCATGATATGTCACGTGACAGGTGTGTGATCAGCCACGTGAACAGGCATGTTCAGCCACGTATTCAGTGCATGATAGCCATGATGCGCATGATCAGTTACGTGAGCAGTGTATGATCAGCCACGTGATCAGTGCATGGCCAGACACGTGAACAGTGTATGACCAGACACGTGATCAGTGCATGATATCCAAGTGATCAGAGCATGATCAATCACGTGATCAGTGCATGATCAGCCACGTGAACAGTGCATGCTCAGTCACGTGATCTGGGCCTGCTGAGCTGCGTGATTACTGTCTGCTCATCTGCTTGACAATTGCCAGCTGAGCTGCATGATTCCTGCCTGTGATCTGCTTGACAATTGCCAGCTGTGCTGCGTAATTCCTGCCTGCTCAGCTGGTTGATTATTGCCAGCTGAGCAGCATGATTCCTCACACCTGAGTTCCATGATTATTGCCTGCTGACTGTTTGATCCGTGCCTACTCAGCTCTTTGTTTATTGCCTCCAGAGGCACATGATCAGTGTATGATAGCAAACATGATCAGTGCATGATCAGTCACATGATCAGCGCCATTAAGTCACGTGATCAGTGCATGATAGTCACGTGATCAGTCCATGCTCAGTCACGGTATCAGTGCATGATCAGCCACGTGATCAGTGCATGATCTGTCACGTGATTAGTGTATGATCATCCACGTGATCAGTGCATGGGCAGTCACGTGATCAGTGCATGATACACACGTGATCAGTGCATGATCAGCCACGTGATCAGTGCATGATAGCCACGTGATCAGTGCATGAACAGTCACCTGATGGGTGTATGATGTTCCGTGATTATGTACATGGTAGCTGCATGATCATTGCCTGATCAGCCACGTGAGTAGTGCATGATAGCCACGTGATCAGTGCATGATCAGTCACGTGTTGAGTGCATGATCAGTCATGTAATCTGTCATGACCAGACACGTGATCAGTGTATGACCAGCCAGTGATCAGCGCATGATAGTCACGTGATCAGAGAATGATAAGTCACGTGATCAGTACATGATCAGTCACGTGATCAGTGCATGCTCAGTCTTGATCAGTGCATGATCAGCCACGTGATCAGTGCATGGTAGCGTGATCAGTTCATGACGAGCTATGTGATCAGTTCATGATAGCCACGTGATCTGTGCATGATCAGGCAGTGATCAGTGTATGATCAGCGTGATCAATGCATGAGTACCACGTAATGGGTGTATGATATGTCACGTGACCGGTACATGGTCAGCTACATGATCAGTGCATGATCAGCCACGTAATCAGAGCATGATAGCTACGTGATCAGTGCATGATCAGTCACGTGTTCAGTGCATGATCAGTCATGTAATCTGTGCATGGTCAGACACGTGATCAGTGTATGATCAGCCACGTGATCAGTGCATGATAGCCACGTGATCAGTGCATGATCAGTCACGTGATCAGTGCATGATCAGCCACGTGAACAGTGCATGCTCAGTCACGTGATCAGTGCATGCTGAGCTGCGTGATTACTGTCTGCTCATCCGCTTGACAATTGCCAGCTGAGCTGCACGATTCCTGCCTGTCATCTGCTTGACAATTGCCAGCTGTGCTGCGTAATTCCTGCCTGCTCAGCTGCTTGATTATTGCCAGCTGAGCAGCATGATTCCTCACCTGAGTTCCATGATTATTGCCTGCTGACTGTTTGATTCGTGCCTACTCAGCTCTTTGTTTATTGCCTCCAGAGGCACATGATCGGTGTATGATACCAAACATGATCAGCGCATGATCAGTCACATGATCAGCATTAAGTCACGTGATCAGTGCATGATCAATCATGTGATCAGTCCACTCAGTCGCGTGATCAGTGCATGATCAGCCACGTGATCAGTGCATGATCAGTCACGTGATCAGTGCATGATCATCACGTGATCAGTGCATGATCAGTCATGTGATCAGTACATGGTATGACGTGATCAGTGCATGATCAGTCACGTGATCAGTGCATGATAGCCACGTGATCAGTACAATGATCACGTGATCAGTGCATGATCAGTCACGTGACCAGTACATGGTAGCTACGTGATCATTGCATGATCAGCCACGTGAGCAGTGCATGATAGCCACGTGATCAGTGCATGATCAGTCACGTGATCAGTGCATGATCAGTCACGTGATCAGTGCATGACCAGCACGTGATCAGTGTATGTCCAGCCAAGTGATCAGTGCATGATAGCCACGTGATCAGTGCATGATCAGTCACGTGATCAGTACATGATAGCCATGATCAGTGCATGATCATCACGTGATCAGTGCATGATCAGCCACGTGATCAGTGCATGATCCACGTGATCAGTGCATGATCAGTCAAGTGACCAGTATGATAGCAACGTGATCAGTGCATGATCAGCCACGATGAGCAGTGCTGATATGCGTGATCAGTGCATGATCAGCCATGATCAGTGCATGATCATCCGCGTGATCAGTGCATGAGCAGTCACGTGATCAGTGCATGATCAGCCACGTGATCAGTGCATGATCAGCCGTGATCAGTGCATGATCATCACGTGATCAGTGCATGATCAGTCACGTGATCAGTGCATGATGTAGCCGTGATCAGTGTATTATCAGTCGCGTGATCAGTGCATGATCAGCCACGTGATCAGTGCATGATCAGTCACGTGATCAGTGCATGATCAGTCACGTGATCAGTGCATGATAGCCACGTGATCAGTGCATGATCAGCACGTGATCAGTGCATGATAGCCACGTGATCAGTGCATGATCAGTCACGTGATCAGTGCATGGTCAGTCACGTGATCAGTGCATGATCAGCCACGTGATCAGTGCATGATCAGTCACGTGATCAGTGCATGATAGCCACGTGATCAGTGCATGATCAGTCACGTGATCAGTGCATGATCACACGTGATCAGTGTGATCAGCTACGTGATCAGTGCATGATCCATGATCAGTGCATGATCAGTCACCTGATCAGTGTATGATCAGTCCACTGACCAGTACATGATAGCTACATGATCAGTGCCTGCTCAGCTACGTGATTAGTGCATGATTGCCACGTGATCAGTGCATGATCAGTCACGTGATCAGTGCATGATCAGTCATGTGATCAGTGCATGATCAGCCACGTGATCAGTGCATGATCAGCCACGTGATCAATGCATGATAAACCAGGTGATCAGTGCATGATCAGTCACGTGATCAGTGCATGATCAGTCACGTGATGATCAGATGTGTGATCATTGCATGATCAGCCACGTGAGCAGTGCATGATCAGTCACGTGATCAGTGCATGATCAGTCACGTGATGCGTGCATGGTCAGCTACGTGATCAGTGCATGATCAGCCACGTGATCAGTGCAGGATAGCCACGTGATCACTTCATGATTATTCACGTGTTCTGTACATGATCAGTCACGTGATAAGTGCATGATCAGCCACCTGATCAGTGCGTGATGAGCCATGTGATCAGTGCAGGATCAATTACGTGTTCAGTGCATGATAGCTACGTGATCATTGCATGATCAGCCACGTGATCAGTGCATGATAGCCACGTGATCAGTGCATGATAGCCACGTGATCAGTGCATGATCAGTCACGTGATCGTGTGTGATCAGCCACGTGATCAGGCATGTCAGATAGCCACGTGATCAGTGCATGATGAGCCACGTGATCAGTGCAGGATCAATCATGATCAGTGCATGATCAGTCACGTGACCAGTACATGGTTGCTACGTGATCGTTGCATGATCAGCCACGTGAGCAGTGCATGATAGCCACGTGATCAGTGCATGATCAGTCACGTGATCAGTGCATGATCATTATGTGATCTGTGCATGATCAGTCACGTGACCAGTATATGGTAGCTATGTGATCATTCCATGACGAGCCACGTGAGCAGTGCATGATAGTCACGTGATGTGTGCATGATGAGTTACGTGAGCAGAGTATGATCAGCCACGTGATCAGTGCATGAGTGCCACGTGATCAGTGCATGATATGTCACGTGACAGGTGTGTGATCCACGTGAACAGTGCATGTTCAGCCACGTGATCAGTCCATGATAGCCACGTGATCAGTGCATGATCAGTTACGTGAGCACTGTATGATCAGCCACGTGATCAGTGCATGTTCAGACACGTGAACAGTGTATGATCAGCCATGTGATCAATGCATGATATCCAAGTGATCAGTGCATGATCATCACGTGATCAGTGTGTGATCAGCCACGTGAACAGTGCATGCTCAGTCACGTGATCAGGGCCTGCTGAGCTGCGTGATTACTGCCTGCTCATCTGCTTGACAATTGCCAGCTGAGCTGCACGATTCCTGCCTGTCATCTGCTTGACAATTGCCAGCTGTGCTGCGTAATTCCTGCCTGCTCATCTGCTTGATTATTGCCAGCTGAGCAGCATGATTTCTCACAGCTGAGTTCCATGATTATTGCCTGCTGACTGTTTGATTCGTGCCTACTCAGCTCTTTGTTTATTGCCTCCAGAGGCACATGATCAGTGTATGATAACAAACATGATCAGCGCATCATCAGTCACATGATCAGAGCCATTAAGTCACGTGATCACTACATGATAGTCATGTGATCAGTCCATGCTCAGTCACGGTATCAGTGCATGATCAGCCATGTGATCAGTGCATGATCAGCCAGGTGATCAGTTCATGATAGCCATGTGATCAGTGCATGATCAGTCACGTGATCAGTGCATGATCAGGCAGGTGATCAGTGCATGATCAGTCACGTGATCAGTGCATGATCAGTCACGTGATCAGTGCATGATCAGTCACGTGATCAGTGCATGATCAGCCACGTGATCAGTGCATGATCAGCCACGTGATCAGTGCATGATCAGTCACGTGACCAGTACATGGTAGCTACGTGATCATTGCATGATCAGCCACGTGAGCAGTGCATGATAGCCACGTGATCAGTGCATGATCAGTCACGTGATCAGTGCATGATCAGTCACGTGATCAGTGCATGATAAGCCACGTGATCAGTGCATGATCAGCCACGTGATCAGTGCATGATCAGTCACGTGATCAGTACATGATAGCTACGTGATCAGTGCATGATCACACGTGATCAGTGCATCAGCCACGTGATCAGTGCATGATCAGTCACATGATCAGTGCATGATCATCCGGGTGATCAGTGCATGATCAGTCACGTGATCAGTGCATGATCAGACGTGATCAGTGCATGATCAGTCACGTGATCAGTGCATGATCAGCACGTGATCAGTGCATGATAGCCAGTGAATGAGTGCATGATAGCCAGTGATCAGTGCATGATCAGTCACGTGATCAGTGCATGATCAGCCACGTAATCAGTGCATGATAGCCACGTGATCAGTGCATGATCAGTTACGTGATCAGTGCATGATCAGCCACGTGATCAGTGCATGAGCAGCCACGTGATCAGTGCATGATCAGCCACGTGATCAGTGCATGATCAGCCACGTGATCAGTGCATGATCAGCCACGTGATCAGTGCATGATCAGCACGTGATCAGTGTATGATCAGCCACGTGATCAGTGCATGATAGCCACGTGATCAGTGCATGATCAGTCACGTGATCAGTGTGTGATCAGCCACGTGAACAGTGCATGCTCAGTCACGTGATCAGGGCCTGCTGAGCTGCGTGATTACTGTCTGCTCATCTGCTTGACAATTGCCAGCTGAGCTGCACGATTCCTGCCTGTCATCTGCTTGACAATTGCCAGCTGTGCTGCGTAATTCCTGAGCTGCTTGATTATTGCCAGCTGAGCAGCATGATTCCTCACAGCTGAGTTCCATGATTATTGCCTGCTGACTGTTTGATTCGTGCCTACTCAGCTCTTTGTTTATTGCCTCCAGAGGCACATGATCAGTGTATGATAGCAAACATGATCAGTGCATGATCAGTCACATGATCAGCGCCATTAAGTCACGTGATCACTACATGATAGTCATGTGATCAGTCCATGCTCAGTCACGGTATCAGTGCATGATCAGCCACGTGATCAGTGCATGATCTGTCACATGATCAGTGTATGATCATCCACGTGATCAGTGCATGGGCAGTCATGTGATCAGTGCATGATATAGACGTGATCAGTGCATGATCAGTCACGTGATCAGTGCATGATAGCCACGTGATCAGTGCATGATCAGTCACCTGATGGGTGTATGATCATTCACGTGACCTGTACATGGTAGCTACATGATCATTGCATGATCAGCCACGTGAGTAGTGCATGATAGCCACGTGATCAGTGCATGATCAGTCACGTGATCAGTGCATGATCAGTCACGTATCAGTGCATGATCAGCCACGTGATCAGTGCATGATCAGCCACGTGATCAGTGCATGATAGCCACGTGATCAGTGCATGATCAGTCACGTGATCAGTGCATGATCAGTCACGTGATCAGTGCATGATCAGCCACGTGATCAGTGCATGATAGCACGTGATCAGTGCATGATCATGGGTATGCAGTCAGTCACCTAGCTGTTTGTATGATCAGTGCATGATCAGCCACGTGATCAGTGCATGATAGCCACGTGATCAGTGCATGATCAGTCACGTGATCAGTGCATGATCAGTCACGTGATCAGTGCATGATCAGTCACGTGATCAGTGCATGATCAGCCACGTGATCAGTGCATGATCAGTCACGTGAATTGTATGATCAGCCACGTGATCAGTGCATGATAGTCACGTGATCAGTGCATGATAAGCCACGTGATCAGTGCATGATCAGTCACGTGATCAGTGCATGATCAGTCACGTGATCAGTGCATGATCAGCCACGTGATCAGTGCATGATCCACGTGATCAGTGCATGATAGCCACGTGATCAGTGCATGATCAGTCACGTGATCAGTGCATGATCAGTCATGTGATCTGTGCATGATCAGTCACGTGATCAGTGCATGATCAGCCACGTGATCAGTGCATGATAGCCACGTGATCAGTGCATGATCAGTCACGTGATCAGTGCATGATCAGTCACGTGATCAGTGCATGATCAGCCACGTGATCAGTGCATGATCAGCCACGTGATCAGTGCATGATCAGTCACGTGATCAGTGCATGATCAGTCACGTGATCAGTGCATGATCGCTACGTGATCAGTGCATGATCAGCCATGATCAGTGCATGATAGCCACGTCAGTGCATGATCAGTCACGTGATCAGTGCATGATCAGCCACGTGATCAGTGCATGATCAGTCACGTGATCAGTGCATGATCAGTCACGTGATCAGTGCATGATCAGTCACGTGACCAGTACATGGTAGCTACGTGATCATTGCATGATCAGCCACGTGATCAGTGCATGATAGCCACGTGATCAGTGCATGATCAGCCACGTGATCAGTGCATGATCAGTCACGTGATCGTGTGTGATCAGCCACGTGATCAGTGCATGATAGCCACGGTGCATGAGAGCCACGTGATCAGTGCATGATCAGTCACGTGATACATGTGTGATCAGCCACGTGATCAGTGCATGATGAGCCACGTGATCAGTGCAGGATCAATTACGTGATCAGTGCATGATCAGTCACGTGACCAGTACATGGTTGCTACGTGATCGTTGCATGATCAGGCACGTGAGCAGAGCATGATAGCCACGTGATCAGTGCATGATCAGTCACGTGATCAGTACATGATCAGTCACGTGAACAGTGCATGATCATTTACGTGATCTGTGCATGATCAGTCACGTGACAGTATATGGTAGCTACGTGATCATTCCATGAGCCACGTGAGCAGTGCATGATAGCCACGTGATGTGTGCATGATGAGTTACGTTAGCAGAGTATGATCAGCCACGTGATCAGTGCATGAGTGCCACGTGATCAGTGCATGATGTCACGTGACAGGTGTGTGATCAGCCACGTGAACAGTGCATGTTCAGCCACGTGATCAGTGCATGATAGCCACGTGATCAGTGCATGATCAGTTACCTGAGCACTGTATGATCAGCCACGTGATCAGTGCATGGTCAGACACGTGAACAGTGTATGATCAGCCACGTGATCAGTGCATGATATCCAAGTGATCAGTGCATGATCATCACGTGATCAGTGTATGATCAGCCACGTGAACAGTGCATGCTCAGTCACGTGATCAGGGCCTGCTGAGCTGCGTGATTACTGTCTGCTCATCTGCTTGACAATTGCCAGCTGAGCTGCACGATTCCTGCCTGTCATCTGCTTGACAATTGCCAGCTGTGCTGCGTAATTCCTGCCTGCTCAGCTGCTTGATTATTGCCAGCTGAGCAGCATGATTTCTCACAGCTGAGTTCCATGATTATTGCCTGCTGACTGTATGATTCGTGCCTACTCAGCTCTTTGTTTATTGCCTCCAGAGGCACATGATCAGTGTATGATAGCAAACATGATCAGTGCATGATCAGTCACATGATCAGCGCCATTAAGTCACGTGATCACTACATGATAGTCATGTGATCAGTCCATGCTCAGTCACGGTATCAGTGCATGATCAGCCACGTGATCAGTGCATGATCAGCCACGTGATCAGTGCATGATAGCCACGTGATCAGTGCATGATCAGTCACGTGATCAGTGCATGATCAGCACGTGATCAGTGCATGATCAGTCACGTGATCAGTGCATGATCCATTGATCAGTGCATGATCAGCACGTGATCAGTGCATGATCAGCCACGTGATCAGTGCATGATCAGTCACGTGATCAGTGCATGATCAGTCCGTGACCAGTACATGGTAGCTACGTGATCAGTGCATGATCAGCCACGTGATCAGTGCATGATAGCCACGTGATCAGTGCATGATCAGTCACGTGATCAGTGCATGATCACCACGTGATCAGTGCATGATCAGTCACGTGATCAGTGCATGATCAATTACGTGATCAGTGCATGATCAGTCACGTGATCAGTACAGGCTACGTGATCAGTGCATGATCAGCCACGTGATCAGTGCATGATAGCCACGTGATCAGTGCATGATCAGTCATGATCAGTGCATGATCATCCACGTGATCAGTGCATGATCAGTCACGTGATCAGTGCATGATATAGACGTGATCAGTGCATGATCAGTCACGTGATCAGTGCATGATCAGCCACGTGATCAGTGCATGATAGCCACGTGATCAGTGCATGATAGCCAGTGATCAGTGCATGATCAGCGTGATCAGTGCATGATCAGCCACGTGATCAGTGCATGATCAGCCACGTGATCAGTGCATGATCAGCCACGTGATCAGTGCATGATCATCGTGAGCAGTGCATGATCAGCCACGTGATCAGTGCATGGTCAGACACGTGAACAGTGTATGATCAGCCACGTGATCAGTGCATGATAGCCACGTGATCAGTGCATGATCAGTCACGTGATCAGTGTGTGATCAGCCACGTGAACAGTGCATGCTCAGTCACGTGATCAGGGCCTGCTGAGCTGCGTGATTACTGTCTGCTCATCTGCTTGACAATTGCCAGCTGAGCTGCACGATTCCTGCCTGTCATCTGCTTGACAATTGCCAGCTGTGCTGCGTAATTCCTGCCTGCTCATCTGCTTGATTATTGCCAGCTGAGCAGCATGATTTCTCACAGCTGAGTTCCATGATTATTGCCTGCTGACTGTTTGATTCGTGCCTACTCAGCTCTTTGTTTATTGCCTCCAGAGGCACATGATCAGTGTATGATAGCACATGATCAGTGCATGATCAGTCACATGATCAGCGCCATTAAGTCACGTGATCACTACATGATAGTCATGTGATCAGTCCATGCTCAGTCACGGTATCAGTGCATGATCAGCCACGTGATCAGTGCATGATCAGCCACGTGATCAGTGCATGATCAGCCACGTGATCAGTGCATGATCAGTCAGTGATCAGTGCATGATCAGACGTGATCAGTGCATGATCAGCCACGTGATCAGTGCATGATAGCCACGTGATCAGTGCATGATCAGTCACCTGATGGGTGTATGATCACGTGACCAGTACATGGTAGCTACATGATCATTGCATGATCATCCACGTGAGTAGTGCATGATAGCCGTGATCAGTGCATGATCAGTCACGTGATCAGTGCATGATCAGTCACGTATCAGTGCATGATCAGCCACGTGATCAGTGCATGATCAGCCACGTGATCAGTGCATGATCAGCCACGTGATCAGTGCATGATCAGTCACGTGATCAGTGCATGATCAGTCACGTGATCAGTGCATGATCAGTCACGTGATCAGTGCATGATAGCCACGTGATCAGTGCATGATCAGTCACGTGATCAGTGCATGATCAGTCACGTGACCAGTACATGGTAGCTACGTGATCAGTGCATGATCAGCCACGTGATCAGTGCATGATAGCCACGTGATCAGTGCATGATCAGTCACGTGATCAGTGCATGATCAGTCACGTGATCAGTGCATGATCAGCCACGTGATCAGTGCATGATCAGCCACGTGATCAGTGCATGATCAGTCACGTGATCAGTGCATGATCAGTCACGTGATCAGTGCATGATCAGTCACGTGATCAGTGCATGATCAGCCACGTGATCAGTGCATGATCAGTCACGTGATCAGTGCATGATCAGTCACGTGATCAGTGCATGATCAGTCACGTGATCAGTGCATGATCAGCCACGTGATCAGTGCATGATCAGCCACGTGATCAGTGCATGATCAGCCGTGATCAGTGCATGATCAGTCATGTGATCAGTGCATGATCAGGCACGTGATCAGTGCATGATCAGCCACGTGATCAGTGCATGATAGCCACGTGATCAGTGCATGATCAGTCACGTGATCATGATCAGTCACGTGATCAGTGCATGATCAGCCACGTGATCAGTGCATGATCAGCCACGTGATCAGTGCATGATCAATTACGTGATCAGTGCATGATCATCACGTGATCAGTATGGTCAGCTACGTGATCAGTGCATGATCAGCCACGTGATCAGTGCATGATAGCCACGTGATCAGTGCATGATCAGTCACGTGATCAGTGCATGATCAGTCACGTGATCAGTGCATGATCAGTCACGTGATCAGTGCATGATCAATTACGTGATCAGTGCATGATCAGTCACGTGACCAGTACATGGTAGCTACGTGATCATTGCATGATCAGCCACGTGATCAGTGCATGATAGCCACGTGATCAGTGCATGATAGCCACGTGATCAGTGCATGATCAGTCACGTGATCGTGTGTGATCAGCCACGTGATCAGTGCATGATATCCACGTGATCAGTGCATGATAGCCACGTGATCAGTGCATGATCAGTCACGTGATCATGTGTGATCAGCCACGTGATCAGTGCATGATGAGCCACGTGATCAGTGCATGATCAATTACGTGATCAGTGCATGATCAGTCACGTGACCAGTACATGGTTGCTACGTGATCGTTGCATGATCAGCCACGTGATCAGTGCATGATAGCCACGTGATCAGTGCATGATCAGTCACGTGATCAGTGCATGATCAGTCACGTGAACAGTGCATGATCATTTACGTGATCTGTGCATGATCAGTCACGTGACCAGTATATGGTAGCTACGTGATCATTCCATGACGCAGCCACGTGAGCAGTGCATGATAGCCACGTGATGTGCATGATCAGTTACGTGAGCAGAGTATGATCAGCCACGTGATCAGTGCATGAGTGCCACGTGATCAGTGCATGATATGTCACGTGACAGGTGTGTGAGCAGCCACGTGTACAGTGCATGATCAGCCACGTGATCAGTGCATGATAGCCACGTGATCAGTGCATGATCAGTTACGTGAGCAGTGTATGATCAGCCACGTGATCAGTGCATGGTCAGACACGTGAACAGTGTATGATCAGCCACGTGATCAGTGCATGATATCCAAGTGATCAGTGCATGATCATCACGTGATCAGTGTATGATCAGCCACGTGAACAGTGCATGCTCAGTCACGTGATCAGGGCCTGCTGAGCTGCGTGATTACTGTCTGCTCATCTGCTTGACAATTGCCAGCTGAGCTGCACGATTCCTGCCTGTCATCTGCTTGACAATTGCCAGCTGTGCTGCGTAATTCCTGCCTGCTCAGCTGCTTGATTATTGCCAGCTGAGCAGCATGATTCCTCACAGCTGAGTTCCATGATTATTGCCTGCTGACTGTTGATTCGTGCCTACTCAGCTCTTTGTTTATTGCCTCCAGAGGCACATGATCAGTGTATGATAGCAAACATGATCAGTGCATGATCAGTCACATGATCAGCGCCATTAAGTCACGTGATCACTACATGATAGTCATGTGATCAGTCCATGCTCAGTCACGGTATCAGTGCATGATCAGCCACGTGATCAGTGCATGATCAGCCACGTGATCAGTGCATGATAGCCACGTGATCAGTGCATGATCAGTCACGTGATCAGTGCATGATCAGGCAGTCAGTGCATGATCAGTCACGTGATCAGTGCATGATCAGTCACGTGATCAGTGCATGATCAGCCACGTGATCAGTGCATGATCAGCCACGTGATCAGTGCATGATCAGTCACGTGATCAGTGCATGATCAGTCACGTGATCAGTGCATGGTAGCCACGTGATCATTGCATGATCAGCCACGTGGCAGTGCATGATAGCCACGTGATCAGTGCATGATCAGTCACGTGATCAGTGCATGATCAGTCACGTGATCAGTGCATGATCAGTCACGTGATCAGTGCATGATCAATTACGTGATCAGTGCATGATCAGTCACGTGATCAGTGCATGGTAGCTACGTGATCAGTGCATGATCAGCCACGTGCAGTGCATGATCAGCCACGTGATCAGTGCATGATCAGTCACATGATCAGTGCATGATCATCCGTGATCAGTGCATGATCAGTCACGTGATCAGTGCATGATATAGCGTGATCAGTGCATGATCAGTCACGTGATCAGTGCATGATCAGCCACGTGATCAGTGCATGATAGCCACGTGATCAGTGCATGATAGCCAGTGATCAGTGCATGATCAGTCACGTGATCAGTGCATGATCAGCCACGTGATCAGTGCATGATCAGCCACGTGATCAGTGCATGATCAGCCACGTCAGTGCATGATCAGTTACGTGATCAGTGCATGATCAGCCACGTGATCAGTGCATGATCAGACACGTGATCAGTGCATGATCAGCCACGTGATCAGTGCATGATAGCCACGTGATCAGTGCATGATCAGTCACGTGATCAGTGCATGATCAGCCACGTGATCAGTGCATGCTCAGTCACGTGATCAGGGCCTGCTGAGCTGCGTGATTACTGTCTGCTCATCTGCTTGACAATTGCCAGCTGAGCTGCACGATTCCTGCCTGTCATCTGCTTGACAATTGTCAGCTGTGCTGCGTAATTCCTGCCTGCTCAGCTGGTTGATTATTGCCAGCTGAGCAGCATGATTCCTCACACCTGAGTTCCATGATTATTGCCTGCTGACTGTTTGATTCGTGCCTACTCAGCTCTTTGTTTATTGCCTCCAGAGGCACATGATCAGTATATGATAGCAAACATTATCAGTGCATGATCAGTCACATGATCAGAGCCATTAAGTCACGTGATCACTACATGATAGGCATGTGATCAGTCCATGCTCAGTCACGGTATCAGTGCATGATCAGCCACGTGATCAGTGCATGATCTGTCACATGATCAGTGTATGATCATCCACGTGATCAGTGCATGGGCAGTCATGTGATCAGTGCATGATATAGACGTGATCAGTGCATGATCAGCCACGTGATCAGTGCATGATAGCCACGTGATCAGTGCATGATCAGTCACCTGATGGGTGTATGATCATTCACGTGACCTGTACATGGTAGCTATATGATCATTGCATGATCAGCCACGTGAGTAGTGCATGATAGCCACGTGATCAGTGCATGATCAGTCACGTGATCAGTGCATGATCAGTCACGTGATCAGTGCATGATCAGCCACGTGATCAGTGCATGATCAGCCAAGTGTCAGTGCATGATAGCCACGTGATCAGTGCATGATCAGTCACGTGATCAGTGCATGATCAGCCACGTGATCAGTGCATGATCAGCCACGTGATCAGTGCATGATAGCCGTGATCAGTGCATGATCAGTCACGTGATCAGTGCATGATCAGTCACGTGATCAGTGTGATCAGCCACGTGATCAGTGCATGATCAGCCACGTGATCAGTGCATGATAGCCACGTGATCAGTGCATGATCAGTCACGTGATCAGTGCATGATCAGTCACGTGATCAGTGCATGATCAGCCACGTGATCAGTGCATGATCAGCCACGTGATCAGTGCATGATCAGTCACGTGATCAGTGCATGATATCAGTCATGGAGAGTCAGTGCATGAGTCAGATCACGTGATCAGTGCATGATAGCCACGTGATCAGTGCATGATCAGTCTGATCAGTGCATGATCAGTCACGTGATCAGTGCATGATAGCTACGTGATCAGTGCATGATCAGCCACATGATCAGTGCATGATAGCCACGTGATCAGTGCATGATAGTCACGTGATCAGTGCATGATCAGTCACGTGATCAGTGCATGATCAGCCACGTGATCAGTGCATGATCAGCCACGTGATCAGTGCATGATCCACGTGATCAGTGCATGATCAGTCACGTGATCAGTGCATGATCAGACAGTGATCAGTGTATGATCAGCCACGTGATCAGTGCATGATAGCCACGTGATCAGTGCATGATCAGTCACGTGATCAGTGTATGATCAGTCACTGACCAGTACATGGTAGCTACGTGATCATTGCATGATCAGCCACGTGATAGTGCATGATAACGTGATCAGTGCATGATCAGTCACGTGATCAGTGCATGATCAGTCACGTGATCAGTGCATGATCAGGCACGTGATCAGTGCATGATCAGCCACGTGATCAGTGCATGATAGCCACGTGATCAGTGCATGATCAGTCACGTGATCAGTGCATGATCAGTCACGTGATCAGTGCATGATCAGCCACGTGATCAGTGCATGATCAGCCACGTGATCAGTGCATGATCAATTACGTGATCAGTGCATGATCAGTCACGTGATCAGTGCATGATAGCTGGTGATCAGTGCATGATCAGCCACGTGATGACATGATAGCCACGTGATCAGTGCATGATCAGTCACGTGATCAGTGCATGATCATCCGTGATCAGTGCATGATAGTACGTGATCAGTGCATGATCAGTGCAGTGATCAGTGCATGATCACCACGTGATCAGTGCATGATAGCTACGTGATCAGTGCATGATCAGCCCGTGATCAGTGCATGATAGCCACGTGATCAGTGCATGATCACACAGCCAGTCAGTGCATGATCAGTCATGTGATACGTGTGTGATCAGCCGTGATCAGTGCATGATATCCACGTGATCAGTGCATGATAGCCACGTGATCAGTGCATGATCATCACGTGATCAGTGCATGATCAGTCACGTGATCATGTGTGATCAGCCACGTGATCAGTGCATGATGAGCCACGTGATCAGTGCATGATCAGTACGTGATCAGTGCATGATCAGTCACGTGATCAGTACGTGATCAGTGCATGATCAGCCACGTGAGCAGTGCATGATAGCCACGTGATCAGTGCATGATCAGTCACGTGATCAGTGCATGATCAGTCACGTGAACAGTGCATGATCATTTACGTGATCAGTGCATGATCAGTGTGACCAGTGTAGCTACGTGATCATTCCATGACAGCCGCGTGAGCAGTGCATGATAGCCACGTGATCAGTGCATGATCAGTTACGTGAGCAGTGTATGATCAGCCACGTGATCAGTGCATGAGTGCCACGTGATCAGTGCATGATATGTCACGTGACAGTGTGATCAGCCACGTGATCAGTGCATGTTCAGCCACGTGATCAGTGCATGATAGCCACGTGATCAGTGCATGATCAGTTACGTGATCAGTGTATGATCAGC
This sequence comes from Bos javanicus, assembly GCF_032452875.1. Taxonomy (NCBI): domain Eukaryota; kingdom Metazoa; phylum Chordata; class Mammalia; order Artiodactyla; family Bovidae; genus Bos; species Bos javanicus. The sequence goes on from NW_026894946.1 coordinate 49,574, forward strand.
CACGTGATCAGTGCATGGTCAGACACGTGAACAGTGTGTGATCAGCCACGTGATCAGTGCATGATAGCCACGTGATCAGTGCATGATCATCACGTGATCAGTGTATGATCAGCCACGTGAACAGTGCATGCTCAGTCACGTGATCAGGGCTGCTGAGCTGCGTGATTACTGTCTGCTCATCTGCTTGACAATTGCCAGCTGAGCTGCACGATTCCTGCCTGTCATCTGCTTGACAATTGGCTGTGCTGCGTAATTCCTGCCTGCTCAGCTGCTTGATTATTGCCAGCTGAGCATGATTCCTCACAGCTGAGTTCCATGATTATTGCCTGCTGACTGTTTGATTCGTGCCTACTCAGCTCTTTGTTTATTACATCCAGAGGCACATGATCAGTGTATGATAGCAAACATGATCAGCGCATGATCAGTCACATGATCAGCGCCATTAAGTCACGTGATCACTACATGATAGTCATGTGATCAGTCCATGCTCAGTCACGGTATCAGTGCATGATCAGCCACGTGATCAGTGCATGATCAGTCATGATCAGTGCATGATAGCCACGTGATCAGTGCATGATCAGTCACGTGATCAGTGCATGATCAGGCAGGTGATCAGTGCATGATCAGTCACGTGATCAGTGCATGATCAGTCACGTGATCAGTGCATGATCAGTCACGTGATCAGTGCATGATCAGCCACGTGATCAGTGCACATGATCAGTGCATTGATCAGTGCATGATCAGTCACGTGATCAGTGCATGGTAACTACGAGGTGATCAGTGCATGATCAGCCACGTGAGCAGTGCATGATAGCCACGTGATCAGTGCATGATAGCTGCGTGATCATGCATGATCAGCCACGTGATCAGTGCATGATAGCCACGTGATCAGTGCATGATCAGACGTGATCAGTGCATGATCAGTCACGTGATCAGTGCATGATCAGCCACGTGATCAGTGCATGATCAGTCACGTGATCAGTGCATGATCAGCCACGTGATCAGTGCATGATCAGTCACGTGATCAGTGCATGATCA
>NW_026894947.1:0-50393 GCF_032452875.1 Bos javanicus
CTGATCATGCACTGATCACGTGACTGATCATGCACTGATCATGGCTATCATGCACTGATCACGTGGCTGGATCATGCACTGATCACGTGGCTGATCATGCACTGATCACGTGGCTGATCATGCACTGATCACGTGACTGATCATGCACTGATCACGTGTCTGATCATGCACTGATCACGTGGCTATCATGCACTGCTCACGTGGCTGATCATGCCATGATCACGCAGCTACCATGTACTGGTCACATGACTGATCATGCACTGATCACGTGACTGATCATGCAGTGATCACGTGGCTATCATGAACTATCACGTGGCTGATCATGCAATGATCATGTAGCTACCATGTACAGGTCACGTGAATGATCATACACCCATCAGGTGACTGATCATGCACTGATCACGTGGCTATCATGCACTGATCACGAGACTGATCATGCACTGTTCACGTCTATATCATGCACTGATCACATGACTGCCCATGCACTGATCACGTGGATGATCATACACTAATCTTGTGACAGATCATGCACTGATCACGTGGCTGATCATGCACTGATACCGTGACTGAGCATGGACTGATCACATGACTATCATGTAGTGATCACGTGACTTAATGGCGCTGATCATGTGACTGATCATGCGCTGATCATGTTTGCTATCATACACTGATCATGTGCCTCTGGAGGCAATAAACAAAGAGCTGAGTAGGCACGAATCAAACAGTCAGCAGGCAATAATCATGGAACTCAGTGTGAGGAATCATGCTGCTCAGCTGGCAATAATCAAGCAGCTGAGCAGGCAGGAATTACGCAGCACAGCTGGCAATTGTCAAGCAGATGACAGGCAGGAATCGTGCAGCTCAGCTGGCAATTGTCAAGCAGATGAGCAGACAGTAATCACGCAGCTCAGCAGGCCCAGATCACGTGACTGAGCATGCACTGTTCACGTGGCTGATCATACACTGATCACGTGATGATCATGCACTGATCACTTGATATCATGCACTGATCACGTGGCTGATCATACACTGTTCACGTGTCTGACCATGCACTGATCACGTGGCTGATCATGCACTGATCACGTGGCTATCATGCACTGATCACGTGGCTGAACATGCACTGTTCACGTGGCTGATCACACACCTGTCACGTGACATATCATGCACTGATCACGTGGCACTCATGCACTGATCACGTGGCTGATCATACTCTGCTCACGTAACTCATGCACACATCACGTGGCTATCATGCACTGCTCACGTGGCTCATCATGGAATGATCACGTAGCAACCATATACTGGTCACGTGACTGATCATGCAAAGATCACGTAAATGATCATGCACTGTTCACGTGACTGATCATGTACTGATCACGTGACTGATCATGCACTGATCACGTGGCTATCATGCACTGCTCACGTGGCTGATCATGCAATGATCACGTAGCAACCATGTACTGGTCACGTGACTGATCATGCACTGATCACGTAATTGATCCTGCACTGATCACGTGGCTCATCATGCACTGATCACGTGGCTGATCACACATGTATCACGTGACTGATCATGCACTGATCACGTGGCTCTCATGCACTGATCACGTGGCTATCATGCACTGATCACGTGGCTGATCACACACGATCACATGACTGATCATGCACTGATCACGTGGCTATCATGCACTGATCACGTGGCTATCATGCACTGATCACGTGGCTGATCATGCAATGATCACGTAGCTACCATGTACTGGTCACGTGACTGATCATGCACTGATCACGTAATTGATCATGCACTGATCACGTGGCTGATCATGCACTGATCACGTGGCTGATCATGCACTGATCACATGACTGATCATGCACTGATCACGTGACTGATCATGCACTGATCACGTGGCTATCATGCACTGATCACGTGGCTGATCATGCACTGATCACGTGACTGATCATGCACTGATCACGTGGCTATCATGCACTGATCACGTGGCTGATCATGCATGATCACGCAGCTATCATGTACTGATCACATGACTGATCATGCACTGATCACGTGACTGATCATGCACTGATCACGTGGCTATCATGCACTGATCACGTGGCTGATCATGCAATGATCATGTAGCTACCATGTACAGGTCACGTGAATGATCATACACCCATCAGGTGACTGATCATGCACTGATCACGTGGCTATCATGCACTGATCACGAGACTGATCATGCACTGATCACGTCTATATCATGCACTGATCACATGACTGCATGCACTGATCACGTGGATGATCATACACTAATCGTGACAGATCATGCACTGATCACGTGGCTGATCATGCACTGATACGTGACTGAGCATGGACTGATCACATGACTATCATGCACTGATCACGTGACTGATTGCACTGATCACGTGACTGATCATGCACTGATCACTTGGATATCATGCACTGATCACGTGGCTGATCATACACTGTTCACGTGTCTGACCATGCACTGATCACGTGGCTGATCATACACTGCTCACGTAACTGATCATGCACTGATCACGTGGCTATCATGCACTGATCACGTGGCTGAACATGCACTGTTCACGTGGCTGATCACACACCTGTCACGTGACATATCATGCACTGATCACGGAACTCATGCACTGATCACGTGGCTGATCATACACTGCTCACGTAACTCATGCACACATCACGTGGCTATCATGCACTGCTCACGTGGCTCGTCATGGAATGATCACGTAGCAACCATATACTGTCACGTGACTGATCATGCAAAGATCACGTAAATGATCATGCACTGTTCACGTGACTGATCATGCACTGATCACGTGACTGATCATGCACTGACCACGTGGCTATCATGCTCTGCTCACGTGGCTGATCATGCAACGATCACGTAGCAACCATGTACTGGTCACGTGACTGATCATGCACTGATCACGTAATTGATCATGCACTGATCACGTGGCTCATCATGCACTGATCACGTGGCTGATCACACATGTATCACGTGACTGATCATGCACTGATCACGTGGCTCTCATGCACTGATCACGTGGCTGTCATGCACTGATCACGTGGATATCATGCACTGATCACGTGGCTGATCACACACGTATCACATGACTGATCATGCACTGATCACGTGGCTATCATGCACTGATCACGTGGCTATCATGCACTGATCACGTGGCTGATCAGGCAATGATCACGGCTACCATGTACTGGTCACGTGACTGATCATGCACTGATCACGTAATTGATCATGCACTGATCACGTGGCTGATCATGCACTGATCACGTGGCTGATCATACACTGATCACGTGACTGATCATGCACTGATCACGTGACTGATCATGCACTGATCACGTGGCTGATCATGCACTGATCACGTGGCTGATCATGCACTGATCACGTGACTGATCATGCACTGATCACGTGTCTGATCATGCACTGATCACGTGGCTATCATGCACTGCTCACGTGGCTGATCATGCCATGATCACGCAGCTACCATGTACTGGTCACATGACTGATCATGCACTGATCACGTGACTGATCATGCAGTGATCACGTGGCTATCATGAACTACTCACGTGGCTGATCATGCAATGATCATGTAGCTACCATGTACAGGTCACGTGAATGATCATACACCCATCAGGTGACTGATCATGCACTGATCACGTGGCTATCATGCACTGATCACGAGACTGATCATGCACTGTTCACGTCTATATCATGCACTGATCACATGACTGCCCGCACTGATCACGTGGATGATCATACACTAATCTTGTGACAGATCATGCACTGATCACGTGGCTGATCATGCACTGATACCGTGACTGAGCATGGACTGATCACATGACTATCATGTAGTGATCACGTGACTTAATGGCGCTGATCATGTGACTGATCATGCGCTGATCATGTTTGCTATCATACACTGATCATGTGCCTCTGGAGGCAATAAACAAAGAGCTGAGTAGGCACGAATCAAACAGTCAGCAGGCAATAATCATGGAACTCAGGTGTGAGGAATCATGCTGCTCAGCTGGCAATAATCAAGCAGCTGAGCAGGCAGGAATTACGCAGCACAGCTGGCAATTGTCAAGCAGATGACAGGCAGGAATCGTGCAGCTCAGCTGGCAATTGTCAAGCAGATGAGCAGACAGTAATCACGCAGCTCAGCAGGCCCAGATCACGTGACTGAGCATGCACTGTTCACGTGGCTGATCATACACTGATCACGTGACTGATCATGCACTGATCACGTGGCTATCATGCACTGATCACGTGGCTGATCATGCACTGTTCACGTGGCTGATCACACACCTGTCACGTGACATATCATGCACTGATCACGTGGCACTCATGCACTGATCACGTGGCTGATCATACTCTGCTCACGTAACTCATGCACACATCACGTGGCTATCATGCACTGCTCACGTGGCTCGTCATGGAATGATCACGTAGCAACCATATACTGGTCACGTGACTGATCATGCAAAGATCACGTAAATGATCATGCACTGTTCACGTGACTGATCATGTACTGATCACGTGACTGATCATGCACTGATCACGTGGCTATCATGCACTGCTCACGTGGCTGATCATGCAACGATCACGTAGCAACCATGTACTGGTCACGTGACTGATCATGCACTGATCACGTAATTGATCCTGCACTGATCACGTGGCTCATCATGCACTGATCACGTGGCTGATCACACATGTATCACGTGACTGATCATGCACTGATCACGTGGCTCTCATGCACTGATCACGTGGCTGTCATGCACTGATCACGTGGATATCATGCACTGATCACGTGGCTGATCACACACGTATCACATGACTGATCATGCACTGATCACGTGGCTATCATGCACTGATCACGTGGCTATCATGCACTGATCACGTGGCTGATCAGGCAATGATCACGTAGCTACCATGTACTGGTCACGTGACTGATCATGCACTGATCACGTAATTGATCATGCACTGATCACGTGGCTGATCATGCACTGATCACGTAACTGATCATGCACTGATCACGTGACTGATCATGCACTGATCACGTGGCTATCATGCACTGATCACTTGGCTGACATACACTGATCACGTGCCTGGTCATGCACTGATCACGTGGCTGATCATGCACTGATCACGTGACTGATCATGCACTGATCTCGTGTCTGATCATGCACTGATCACGTGGCTATCATGCACTGCTCACGTGGCTGATCATGCCATGATCACGCAGCTACCATGTACTGGTCACATGACTGATCATGCACTGATCACGTGACTGATCATGCAGTGATCACGTGGCTATCATGAACTACTCACGTGGCTGATCATGCAATGATCATGTAGCTACCATGTACAGGTCACGTGAATGATCATACACCCATCAGGTGACTGATCATGCACTGATCACGTGGCTATCATGCACTGATCACGAGACTGATCATGCACTGTTCACGTCTATATCATGCACTGATCACATGACTGCCCGTGCACTGATCACGTGGATGATCATACACTAATCTTGTGACAGATCATGCACTGATCACGTGGCTGATCATGCACTGATACCGTGACTGAGCATGGACTGATCACATGACTATCATGTAGTGATCACGTGACTTAATGGCGCTGATCATGTGACTGATCATGCGCTGATCATGTTTGCTATCATACACTGATCATGTGCCTCTGGAGGCAATAAACAAAGAGCTGAGTAGGCACGAATCAAACAGTCAGCAGGCAATAATCATGGAACTCAGGTGTGAGGAATCATGCTGCTCAGCTGGCAATAATCAAGCAGCTGAGCAGGCAGGAATTACGCAGCACAGCTGGCAATTGTCAAGCAGATGACAGGCAGGAATCGTGCAGCTCAGCTGGCAATTGTCAAGCAGATGAGCAGACAGTAATCACGCAGCTCAGCAGGCCCAGATCACGTGACTGAGCATGCACTGTTCACGTGGCTGATCATACACTGATCACGTGGGACTCATGCACTGATCACGTGGCTATCATGCACTGATCACGTGGCTGATCATGCACTGATCACGTGGCTGATCACACACCTGTCACGTGACATATCATGCACTGATCACGTGGCACTCATGCACTGATCACGTGGCTGATCATACTCTGCTCACGTAACTCATGCACACATCACGTGGCTATCATGCACTGCTCACGTGGCTCGTCATGGAATGATCACGTAGCAACCATATACTGGTAACGTGACTGATCATGCAAAGATCACGTAAATGATCATGCACTGTTCACGTGACTGATCATGTACTGATCACGTGACTGATCATGCACTGACCACGTGGCTATCATGCTCTGCTCACGTGGCTGATCATGCAACGATCACGTAGCAACCATGTACTGGTCACGTGACTGATCATGCACTGATCACGTAATTGATCCTGCACTGATCACGTGGCTCATCATGCACTGATCACGTGGCTGATCACACATGTATCACGTGACTGATCATGCACTGATCACGTGGCTCTCATGCACTGATCACGTGGCTGTCATGCACTGATCACGTGGATATCATGCACTGATCATGTGGCTGATCACACACGTATCACATGACTGATCATGCACTGATCACGTGGCTATCATGCACTGATCACGTGGCTATCATGCACTGATCACGTGGCTGATCAGGCAATGATCACGTAGCTACCATGTACTGGTCACGTGACTGATCATGCACTGATCACGTAATTGATCATGCACTGATCATGTGGCTGATCATGCACTGATCACGTGGCTGATCATACACTGATCACATAACTGATCATGCACTGATCACGTGACTGATCATGCACTGATCACGTGGCTATCATGCACTGATCACTTGGCTGACATACACTGATCACGTGCCTGGTCATGCACTGATCACGTGGCTGATCATGCACTGATCACGTGACTGATCATGCACTGATCTCGTGTCTGATCATGCACTGATCACGTGGCTATCATGCACTGCTCACGTGGCTGATCATGCCATGATCACGCAGCTACCATGTACTGGTCACATGACTGATCATGCACTGATCACGTGACTGATCATGCAGTGATCACGTGGCTATCATGAACTACTCACGTGGCTGATCATGCAATGATCATGTAGCTACCATGTACAGGTCACGTGAATGATCATACACCCATCAGGTGACTGATCATGCACTGATCACGTGGCTATCATGCACTGATCACGAGACTGATCATGCACTGTTCACGTCTATATCATGCACTGATCACATGACTGCCCGTGCACTGATCACGTGGATGATCATACACTAATCTTGTGACAGATCATGCACTGATCACGTGGCTGATCATGCACTGATACCGTGACTGAGCATGGACTGATCACATGACTATCATGTAGTGATCACGTGACTTAATGGCGCTGATCATGTGACTGATCATGCGCTGATCATGTTTGCTATCATACACTGATCATGTGCCTCTGGAGGCAATAAACAAAGAGCTGAGTAGGCACGAATCAAACAGTCAGCAGGCAATAATCATGGAACTCAGGTGTGAGGAATCATGCTGCTCAGCTGGCAATAATCAAGCAGCTGAGCAGGCAGGAATTACGCAGCACAGCTGGCAATTGTCAAGCAGATGACAGGCAGGAATCGTGCAGCTCAGCTGGCAATTGTCAAGCAGATGAGCAGACAGTAATCACGCAGCTCAGCAGGCCCAGATCACGTGACTGAGCATGCACTGTTCACGTGGCTGATCATACACTGATCACGTGATGATCATGCACTGATCACTTGGATATCATGCACTGATCACGTGGCTGATCATACACTGTTCACGTGTCTGACCATGCACTGATCACGTGGCTGATCATACACTGCTCACGTAACTGATCATGCACTGATCACGTGGCTATCATGCACTGATCACGTGGCTGAACATGCACTGTTCACGTGGCTGATCACACACACGTGACATATCATGCACTGATCACGTGGCACTCATGCACTGATCACGTGGCTGATCATACTCTGCTCACGTAACTCATGCACACATCACGTGGCTATCATGCACTGCTCACGTGGCTGTCATGGAATGATCACGTAGCAACCATACTGGTAACGTGACTGATCATGCAAGATCACGTAAATGATCATGCACTGTTCACGTGACTGATCATGTACTGATCACGTGACTGATCATGCACTGACCACGTGGCTATCATGCTCTGCTCACGTGGCTGATCATGCAACGATCACGTGCAACCATGTACTGGTCACGTGACTGATCATGCACTGATCACGTAATTGATCCTGCACTGATCACGTGGCTCATCATGCACTGATCACGTGGCTGATCACACATGTATCACGTGACTGATCATGCACTGATCACGTGGCTCTCATGCACTGATCACGTGGCTGTCATGCACTGATCACGTGGATATCATGCACTGATCACGTGGCTGATCACACACGATCACATGACTGATCATGCACTGATCACGTGGCTATCATGCACTGATCACGTGGCTATCATGCACTGATCACGATCAGGCAATGATCACGTAGCTACCATGTACTGGTCACGTGACTGATCATGCACTGATCACGTAATTGATCATGCACTGATCATGTGGCTGATCATGCACTGATCACGTGGCTGATCATACACTGATCACATAACTGATCATGCACTGATCACGTGACTGATCATGCACTGATCACGTGGCTATCATGCACTGATCACTTGGCTGGACATACACTGATCATGCCTGGTCATGCACTGATCACGTGGCTGATCATGCACTGATCACGTGGCTGATCATGCACTGATCTCGTGTCTGATCATGCACTGATCACGTGGCTATCATGCACTGCTCACGTGGCTGATCATGCCATGATCACGCAGCTACCATGTACTGGTCACATGACTGATCATGCACTGATCACGTGACTGATCATGCAGTGATCACGTGGCTATCATGAACTACTCACGTGGCTGATCATGCAATGATCATGTAGCTACCATGTACAGGTCACGTGAATGATCATACACCCATCAGGTGACTGATCATGCACTGATCACGTGGCTATCATGCACTGATCACGAGACTGATCATGCACTGTTCACGTCTATATCATGCACTGATCACATGACTGCCCATGCACTGATCACGTGGATGATCATACACTAATCTTGTGACAGATCATGCACTGATCACGTGGCTGATCATGCACTGATACCGTGACTGAGCATGGACTGATCACATGACTATCATGTAGTGATCACGTGACTTAATGGCGCTGATCATGTGACTGATCATGCGCTGATCATGTTTGCTATCATACACTGATCATGTGCCTCTGGAGGCAATAAACAAAGAGCTGAGTAGGCACGAATCAAACAGTCAGCAGGCAATAATCATGGAACTCAGGTGTGAGGAATCATGCTGCTCAGCTGGCAATAATCAAGCAGCTGAGCAGGCAGGAATTACGCAGCACAGCTGGCAATTGTCAAGCAGATGACAGGCAGGAATCGTGCAGCTCAGCTGGCAATTGTCAAGCAGATGAGCAGACAGTAATCACGCAGCTCAGCAGGCCCAGATCACGTGACTGAGCATGCACTGTTCACGTGGCTGATCATACACTGATCACGTGATGATCATGCACTGATCATGGCTATCATGCACTGATCACGTGGCTGATCATGCACTGATCACGTGGCTGATCACACACTGTCACGTGACTATCATGCACTGATCACGTGGCACTCATGCACTGATCACGTGGCTGATCATACTCTGCTCACGTAACTCATGCACACATCACGTGGCTATCATGCACTGCTCACGTGGCTGTCATGGAATGATCACGTAGCCCATATACTGGTCACGTGACTGATCATGCAGATCACGTAAATGATCATGCACTGTTCACGTGACTGATCATGCACTGATCACGTGACTGATCATGCACTGATCACGTGGCTATCATGCACTGCTCACGTGGCTGATCATGCACGATCACGTAGCAACCATGTACTGGTCACGTGACTGATCATGCACTGATCACGTAATTGATCATGCACTGATCACGTGGCTCATCATGCACTGATCACGTGGCTGATCACACATGTATCACGTGACTGATCATGCACTGATCACGTGGCTATCATGCACTGATCACGTGGCTGTCATGCACTGATCACGTGGATATCATGCACTGATCACGTGGCTGATCACACACGTATCACATGACTGATCATGCACTGATCACGTGGCTATCATGCACTGATCACGTGGCTATCATGCACTGATCACGTGGCTGATCATGCAATGATCACGTAGCTACCATGTACTGGTCACGTGACTGATCATGCACTGATCACGTAATTGATCATGCACTGATCACGTGGCTGATCATGCACTGATCACGTGGCTGATCATGCACTGATCACGTGACTGATCATGCACTGATCACGTGACTGATCATGCACTGATCACGTGGCTATCATGCACTGATCACGTGGCTGACATACACTGATCATGCCTGATCATGCACTGATCACGTGGCTGATCATGCACTGATCACGTGACTGATCATGCACTGATCACGTGTCTGATCATGCACTGATCACGTGGCTATCATGCACTGCTCACGTGGCTGATCATGCCATGATCACGCAGCTACCATGTACTGGTCACATGACTGATCATGCACTGATCACGTGACTGATCATGCAGTGATCACGTGGCTATCATGCACTACTCACGTGGCTGATCATGCAATGATCATGTAGCTACCATGTACAGGTCACGTGAATGATCATACACCCATCAGGTGACTGATCATGCACTGATCACGTGGCTATCATGCACTGATCACGAGACTGATCATGCACTGATCACGTCTATATCATGCACTGATCACATGACTGCCCATGCACTGATCACGTGGATGATCATACACTAATCATGTGACAGATCATGCACTGATCACGTGGCTGATCATGCACTGATACCGTGACTGAGCATGGACTGATCACATGACTATCATGTAGTGATCACGTGACTTAATGGCGCTGATCATGTGACTGATCATGCGCTGATCATGTTTGCTATCATACACTGATCATGTGCCTCTGGAGGCAATAAACAAAGAGCTGAGTAGGCACGAATCAAACAGTCAGCAGGCAATAATCATGGAACTCAGGTGTGAGGAATCATGCTGCTCAGCTGGCAATAATCAAGCAGCTGAGCAGGCAGGAATTACGCAGCACAGCTGGCAATTGTCAAGCAGATGACAGGCAGGAATCGTGCAGCTCAGCTGGCAATTGTCAAGCAGATGAGCAGACAGTAATCACGCAGCTCAGCAGGCCCAGATCACGTGACTGAGCATGCACTGTTCACGTGGCTGATCATACACTGATCACGTGATGATCATGCACTGATCACTTGGATATCATGCACTGATCACGTGGCTGATCATACACTGTTCACGTGTCTGACCATGCACTGATCACGTGGCTGATCATACACTGCTCACGTAACTGATCATGCACTGATCACGTGGCTATCATGCACTGATCACGTGGCTGAACATGCACTGTTCACGTGGCTGATCACACACCTGTCACGTGACATATCATGCACTGATCACGTGGCACTCATGCACTGATCACGTGGCTGATCATACTCTGCTCACGTAACTCATGCACACATCACGTGGCTATCATGCACTGCTCACGTGGCTCGTCATGGAATGATCACGTAGCTACCATATACTGGTACGTGACTGATCATGCACAGATCACGTAAATGATCATGCACTGTTCACGTGACTGATCATGTACTGATCACGTGACTGATCATGCACTGATCACGTGGCTATCATGCTCTGCTCACGTGGCTGATCATGCAACGATCACGTAGCAACCATGTACTGGTCACGTGACTGATCATGCACTGATCACGTAATTGATCCTGCACTGATCACGTGGCTCATCATGCACTGATCACGTGGCTGATCACACATGTATCACGTGACTGATCATGCACTGATCACGTGGCTCTCATGCACTGATCACGTGGCTGTCATGCACTGATCACGTGGATATCATGCACTGATCACGTGGCTGATCACACACGTATCACATGACTGATCATGCACTGATCACGTGGCTATCATGCACTGATCACGTGGCTATCATGCACTGATCACGTGGCTGATCATGCAATGATCACGTAGCTATCATGCACTGGTCACGTGACTGATCATGCACTGATCACGTGACTGATCATGCACTGATCACGTGGCTGATCATGCACTGATCACGTGGCTGATCATGCACTGATCACGTGACTGATCATGCACTGATCACGTGACTGATCATGCACTGATCACGTGGCTATCATGCACTGATCACGTGGCTGATCATGCACTGATCACGTGCTGATCATGCACTGATCACGTGGCTGATCATGCACTGATCACGTGACTGATCATGCACTGATCATGTCTGATCATGCACTGATCACGTGGCTATCATGCACTGCACGTGGCTGATCATGCATGATCACGGCTACCATGCACTGATCACATGACTGATCATGCACTGATCACGTGACTGATCATGCACTGATCACGTGGCTATCATGCACTACTCACGTGGCTGATCATGCAATGATCTGCGAGCTACCATGTACTGATCACGTGAATGATCATGCACTGATCACGTGACTGATCATGCACTGATCACGTGGCTATCATGCACTGATCACGTGGCTGATCATACACTGATCACGTAACTGATCATGCACTGATCACGTGGCTATCATGCACTGATCACGTGGCTGATCATGCACTGATCACGTGGCTGATCACACACTGTCACGTGACATATCATGCACTGATCACGTGGCACTCATGCACTGATCACGTGGCTGATCATACACTGATCACGTAACTCATGCACTGATCACGTGGCTATCATGCACTGATCACGTGGCTGTCATGAATGATCACGAGCAACCATGCACTGGTCACGTGACTGATCATGCACTGATCACGTAAATGATCATGCACTGTTCACGTGACTGATCATGCACTGATCACGTGACTGATCATGCACTGATCACGTGGCTATCATGCACTGCTCACGTGGCTGATCATGCAACGATCACGTAGCAACCATGTACTGGTCACGTGACTGATCATGCACTGATCACGTAATTGATCATGCACTGATCACGTGGCTCATCATGCACTGATCACGTGGCTGATCACACATGTATCACGTGACTGATCATGCACTGATCACGTGGCTCTCATGCACTGATCACGTGGCTGTCATGCACTGATCACGTGGATATCATGCACTGATCACGTGGCTGATCACACACGTCACATGACTGATCATGCACTGATCACGTGGCTATCATGCACTGATCACGTGGCTATCATGCACTGATCATGGCTGATCATGCAATGATCACGTAGCTACCATGTACTGGTCACGTGACTGATCATGCACTGATCACGTAATTGATCATGCACTGATCATGTGGCTGATCATGCACTGATCACGTGGCTGATCATACACTGATCACGTGACTGATCATGCACTGATCACGTGACTGATCATGCACTGATCACGTGGCTATCATGCACTGATCACTTGGCTGACATACACTGATCACGTGCCTGGTCATGCACTGATCACGTGGCTGATCATGCACTGATCACACTGATCATGCACTGATCACGTGTCTGATCATGCACTGATCACGTGGCTATCATGCACTGCTCACGTGGCTGATCATGCCATGATCACGCAGCTACCATGTACTGGTCACATGACTGATCATGCACTGATCACGTGACTGATCATGCAGTGATCACGTGGCTATCATGAACTACTCACGTGGCTGATCATGCAATGATCATGTAGCTACCATGTACAGGTCACGTGAATGATCATACACCCATCAGGTGACTGATCATGCACTGATCACGTGGCTATCATGCACTGATCACGAGACTGATCATGCACTGATCACGTCTATATCATGCACTGATCACATGACTGCCCATGCACTGATCACGTGGATGATCATACACTAATCTTGTGACAGATCATGCACTGATCACGTGGCTGATCATGCACTGATACCGTGACTGAGCATGGACTGATCACATGACTATCATGTAGTGATCACGTGACTTAATGGCGCTGATCATGTGACTGATCATGCGCTGATCATGTTTGCTATCATACACTGATCATGTGCCTCTGGAGGCAATAAACAAAGAGCTGAGTAGGCACGAATCAAACAGTCAGCAGGCAATAATCATGGAACTCAGGTGTGAGGAATCATGCTGCTCAGCTGGCAATAATCAAGCAGCTGAGCAGGCAGGAATTACGCAGCACAGCTGGCAATTGTCAAGCAGATGAGCAGACAGTAATCACGCAGCTCAGCAGGCCCAGATCACGTGACTGAGCATGCACTGTTCACGTGGCTGATCATACACTGATCACGTGATGATCATGCACTGATCACTTGGATATCATGCACTGATCACGTGGCTGATCATACACTGTTCACGTGTCTGACCATGCACTGATCACGTGGCTGATCATACACTGCTCACGTAACTGATCATGCACTGATCACGTGGCTATCATGCACTGATCACGTGGCTGAACATGCACTGTTCACGTGGCTGATCACACACCTGTCACGTGACATATCATGCACTGATCACGTGGCACTCATGCACTGATCACGTGGCTGATCATACTCTGCTCACGTAACTCATGCACACATCACGTGGCTATCATGCACTGCTCACGTGGCTCGTCATGGAATGATCACGTAGCAACCATATACTGGTCACGTGACTGATCATGCAAAGATCACGTAAATGATCATGCACTGTTCACGTGACTGATCATGTACTGATCACGTGACTGATCATGCACTGATCACGTGGCTATCATGCTCTGCTCACGTGGCTGATCATGCAACGATCACGTAGCAACCATGTACTGGTCACGTGACTGATCATGCACTGATCACGTAATTGATCCTGCACTGATCACGTGGCTCATCATGCACTGATCACGTGGCTGATCACACATGTATCACGTGACTGATCATGCACTGATCCCGTGGCTCTCATGCACTGATCACGTGGCTGTCATGCACTGATCACGTGGATATCATGCACTGATCACGTGGCTGATCACACACGTATCACATGACTGATCATGCACTGATCACGTGGCTATCATGCACTGATCACGTGGCTATCATGCACTGATCACGTGGCTGATCATGCAATGATCACGTAGCTACCATGTACTGGTCACGTGACTGATCATGCACTGATCACGTAATTGATCATGCACTGATCATGGCTGATCATGCACTGATCACGTGGCTGATCATACACTGATCACATAACTGATCATGCACTGATCACGTGACTGATCATGCACTGATCACGTGGCTATCATGCACTGATCACGTGGCTGACATACACTGATCACGTGCCTGGTCATGCACTGATCACGTGGCTGATCATGCACTGATCACGTGACTGATCATGCACTGATCACGTGTCTGATCATGCACTGATCACGTGGCTATCATGCACTGCTCACGTGGCTGATCATGCATGATCACGCAGCTACCATGTACTGGTCACATGACTGATCATGCACTGATCACGTGACTGATCATGCAGTGATCACGTGGCTATCATGAACTACTCACGTGGCTGATCATGCAATGATCATGTAGCTACCATGTACAGGTCACGTGAATGATCATACACCCATCAGGTGACTGATCATGCACTGATCACGTGGCTATCATGCACTGATCACGAGACTGATCATGCACTGATCACGTCTATATCATGCACTGATCACATGACTGCCCATGCACTGATCACGTGGATGATCATACACTAATCTTGTGACAGATCATGCACTGATCACGTGGCTGATCATGCACTGATACCGTGACTGAGCATGGACTGATCACATGACTATCATGTAGTGATCACGTGACTTAATGGCGCTGATCATGTGACTGATCATGCGCTGATCATGTTTGCTATCATACACTGATCATGTGCCTCTGGAGGCAATAAACAAAGAGCTGAGTAGGCACGAATCAAACAGTCAGCAGGCAATAATCATGGAACTCAGCTGTGAGGAATCATGCTGCTCAGCTGGCAATAATCAAGCAGCTGAGCAGGCAGGAATTACGCAGCACAGCTGGCAATTGTCAAGCAGATGACAGGCAGGAATCGTGCAGCTCAGCTGGCAATTGTCAAGCAGATGAGCAGACAGTAATCACGCAGCTCAGCAGGCCCAGATCACGTGACTGAGCATGCACTGTTCACGTGGCTGATCATACACTGATCACGTGATGATCATGCACTGATCACTTGGATATCATGCACTGATCACGTGGCTGATCATACACTGTTCACGTGTCTGACCATGCACTGATCACGTGGCTGATCATACACTGCTCACGTAACTGATCATGCACTGATCACGTGGCTATCATGCACTGATCACGTGGCTGAACATGCACTGTTCACGTGGCTGATCACACACCTGTCACGTGACATATCATGCACTGATCACGTGGCACTCATGCACTGATCACGTGGCTGATCATACTCTGCTCACGTAACTCATGCACACATCACGTGGCTATCATGCACTGCTCACGTGGCTCGTCATGGAATGATCACGTAGCTACCATATACTGGTCACGTGACTGATCATGCAAAGATCACGTAAATGATCATGCACTGTTCACGTGACTGATCATGTACTGATCACGTGACTGATCATGCACTGATCACGTGGCTATCATGCACTGCTCACGTGGCTGATCATGCAACGATCACGTAGCAACCATGTACTGGTCACGTGACTGATCATGCACTGATCACGTAATTGATCCTGCACTGATCACGTGGCTCATCATGCACTGATCACGTGGCTGATCACACATGTATCACGTGACTGATCATGCACTGATCACGTGGCTCTCATGCACTGATCACGTGGCTGTCATGCACTGATCACGTGGATATCATGCACTGATCACGTGGCTGATCACACACGTATCACATGACTGATCATGCACTGATCACGTGGCTATCATGCACTGATCACGTGGCTATCATGCACTGATCACGTGGCTGATCATGCAATGATCACGTAGCTATCATGCACTGATCACGTGACTGATCATGCACTGATCACGTGGCTGATCATGCACTGATCACGTGGCTGATCATGCACTGATCACGTGGCTGATCATGCACTGATCACGTGACTGATCATGCACTGATCACGTGACTGATCATGCACTGATCACGTGGCTGATCATGCACTGATCACGTGGCTGATCATGCACTGATCACGTGCTGATCATGCACTGATCACGTGACTGATCATGCACTGATCACGTGACTGATCATGCACTGATCACGTGGCTGATCATGCACTGATGACTGATCATGCACTGATCACGTGGCTGATCATGCACTGATCACGTGGCTGATCATGCACTGATCACATGACTGATCATGCACTGATCACGTGACTGATCATGCACTGATCACGTGGCTGATCATGCACTGATCACGTGGCTGATCATGCACTGATCACGTGGCTGATCATGCACTGATCACGTGACTGATCATGCACTGATCACGTGGCTGATCATGCACTGATCACGTGGCTGATCATGCACTGATCACGTGACTGATCATGCACTGATCACGTGACTGATCATGCACTGATCACGTGGCTATCATGCACTGATCACGTGGCTGATCATGCACTGATCACGTGGCTATCATGCACTGATCACGTGACTGATCATGCACTGATCACGTGACTGATCATGCACTGATCACGTGGCTACTCATGCACTTCACGTGGCTGATCATGCACTGATCACGTGCTACCATGCACTGATCACGTGACTGATCATGCACTGATCACGTGACTGATCATGCACTGATCACGTGGCTATCATGCACTGATCACGTGGCTGATCATGCAATGATCACGTAGCTACCATGTACTGGTCACGTGACTGATCATGCACCCATCAGGTGACTGATCATGCACTGATCACGTGGCTATCATGCACTGATCACGTGACTGATCATGCACTGATCACGTCTATATCATGCACTGATCACATGACTGCCATGCACTGATCACGTGGATGATCATACACTAATCACGTGACAGATCATGCACTGATCACGTGGCTGATCATGCACTGATACCGTGACTGAGCATGGACTGATCACATGACTATCATGTAGTGATCACGTGACTTAATGGCGCTGATCATGTGACTGATCATGCGCTGATCATGTTTGCTATCATACACTGATCATGTGCCTCTGGAGGCAATAAACAAAGAGCTGAGTAGGCACGAATCAAACAGTCAGCAGGCAATAATCATGGAACAGGTGTGAGTCATGCTGCTCAGCTGGCAATAATCAAGCAGCTGAGCAGGCAGGAATTACGCAGCACAGCTGGCAATGTCAAGCAGATGACAGGCAGGAATCGTGCAGCTCAGCTGGCAATTGTCAAGCAGATGAGCAGACAGTAATCACGCAGCTCAGCAGGCCCTGATCACGTGACTGAGCATGCACTGTTCACGTGGCTGATCATACACTGATCACGTGATGATCATGCACTGATCACTTGGATATCATGCACTGATCACGTGGCTGATCATACACTGTTCACGTGTCTGACCATGCACTGATCACGTGGCTGATCATACACTGCTCACGTAACTGATCATGCACTGATCACGTGGCTATCATGCACTGATCACGTGGCTGAACATGCACTGTTCACGTGGCTGATCACACACCTGTCACGTGACATATCATGCACTGATCACGTGGCACTCATGCACTGATCACGTGGCTGATCATACTCTGCTCACGTAACTCATGCACACATCACGTGGCTATCATGCACTGCTCACGTGGCTCGTCATGGAATGATCACGTAGCAACCATATACTGGTCACGTGACTGATCATGCACTGATCACGTAAATGATCATGCACTGTTCACGTGACTGATCATGTACTGATCACGTGACTGATCATGCACTGATCACGTGGCTATCATGCACTGCTCACGTGGCTGATCATGCACGATCACGTAGCAACCATGTACTGGTCACGTGACTGATCATGCACTGATCACGTAATTGATCATGCACTGATCACGTGGCTCATCATGCACTGATCACGTGGCTGATCACACATGTATCACGTGACTGATCATGCACTGATCACGTGGCTGTCATGCACTGATCACGTGGCTATCATGCACTGATCACGTGGCTGATCACACACGATCACATGACTGATCATGCACTGATCACGTATCATGCACTGATCACGTGGCTATCATGCACTGATCACGTGGCTGATCATGCAATGATCACGTAGCTACCATGTACTGGTCACGTGACTGATCATGCACTGATCACGTAATTGATCATGCACTGATCACGTGGCTGATCATGCACTGATCACGTGGCTGATCATGCACTGATCACGTGACTGATCATGCACTGATCACGTGACTGATCATGCACTGATCACGTGGCTATCATGCACTGATCACGTGGCTGATCATACACTGATCACGTGACTGGTCATGCACTGATCACGTGGCTGATCATGCACTGATCACGTGACTGATCATGCACTGATCACGTGGCTGATCATGCACTGATCACGTGACTGATCATGCACTGATCACGTGACTGATCATGCACTGATCACGTGGCTATCATGCACTGCTCACGTGGCTGATCATGCCATGATCACGCAGCTACCATGTACTGGTCACATGACTGATCATGCACTGATCACGTGACTGATCATGCACTGATCACGTGGCTATCATGCACTATCACGTGGCTGATCATGCAATGATCATGTAGCTACCATGTACAGGTCACGTGAATGATCATACACCCATCAGGTGACTGATCATGCACTGATCACGTGGCTATCATGCACTGATCACGAGACTGATCATGCACTGATCACGTCTATATCATGCACTGATCACATGACTGCCCATGCACTGATCACGTGGATGATCATACACTAATCATGTGACAGATCATGCACTGATCACGTGGCTGATCATGCACTGATACCGTGACTGAGCATGGACTGATCACATGACTATCATGTAGTGATCACGTGACTTAATGGCGCTGATCATGTGACTGATCATGCGCTGATCATGTTTGCTATCATACACTGATCATGTGCCTCTGGAGGCAATAAACAAAGAGCTGAGTAGGCACGAATCAAACAGTCAGCAGGCAATAATCATGGAACTCAGCTGTGAGGAATCATGCTGCTCAGCTGGCAATAATCAAGCAGCTGAGCAGGCAGGAATTACGCAGCACAGCTGGCAATTGTCAAGCAGATGACAGGCAGGAATCGTGCAGCTCAGCTGGCAATTGTCAAGCAGATGAGCAGACAGTAATCACGCAGCTCAGCAGGCCCAGATCACGTGACTGAGCATGCACTGTTCACGTGGCTGATCATACACTGATCACGTGACTGATCATGCACTGATCACGTGGCTATCATGCACTGATCACGTGGCTGATCATGCACTGATCACGTGCTGACCATGCACTGATCACGTGGCTGATCATGCACTGATCACGTAACTGATCATGCACTGATCACGTGGCTATCATGCACTGATCACGTGGCTGATCATGCACTGATCACGTGACTGATCATGCACTGATCACGTGGCTATCATGCACTGATCACGTGGCTGATCATGCACTGATCACGTGGCTGATCATGCACTGATCACGTGGCTGATCACACACGATCACGTGACTGATCATGCACTGATCACGTGGCTGATCATGCACTGATCACGTGGCTATCATGCACTGATCACGTGGCTGATCATGCAATGATCACGTAGCTATCATGTACTGGTCACGTGACTGATCATGCACTGATCACGTAATTGATCATGCACTGATCACGTGGCTGATCATGCACTGATCACGTGGCTGATCATGCACTGATCACGTGACTGATCATGCACTGATCACGTGACTGATCATGCACTGATCACGTGGCTATCATGCACTGATCACGTGGCTGATCATACACTGATCACGTGCCTGATCATGCACTGATCACGTGGCTGATCATGCACTGATCACGTGACTGATCATGCACTGATCACGTGACTGATCATGCACTGATCACGTGGCTATCATGCACTGATCACGTGGCTGATCATGCTGATCACGCAGCTACCATGTACTGGTCACATGACTGATCATGCACTGATCACGTGACTGATCATGCAGTGATCACGTGGCTATCATGCACTACTCACGTGGCTGATCATGCAATGATCATGTAGCTACCATGTACAGGTCACGTGAATGATCATACACCCATCAGGTGACTGATCATGCACTGATCACGTGGCTATCATGCACTGATCACGAGACTGATCATGCACTGATCACGTCTATATCATGCACTGATCACATGACTGCCCATGCACTGATCACGTGGATGATCATACACTAATCATGTGACAGATCATGCACTGATCACGTGGCTGATCATGCACTGATACCGTGACTGAGCATGGACTGATCACATGACTATCATGTAGTGATCACGTGACTTAATGGCGCTGATCATGTGACTGATCATGCGCTGATCATGTTTGCTATCATACACTGATCATGTGCCTCTGGAGGCAATAAACAAAGAGCTGAGTAGGCACGAATCAAACAGTCAGCAGGCAATAATCATGGAACTCAGGTGTGAGGAATCATGCTGCTCAGCTGGCAATAATCAAGCAGCTGAGCAGGCAGGAATTACGCAGCACAGCTGGCAATTGTCAAGCAGATGACAGGCAGGAATCGTGCAGCTCAGCTGGCAATTGTCAAGCAGATGAGCAGACAGTAATCACGCAGCTCAGCAGGCCCAGATCACGTGACTGAGCATGCACTGTTCACGTGGCTGATCATACACTGATCACGTGATGATCATGCACTGATCACTTGGATATCATGCACTGATCACGTGGCTGATCATACACTGTTCACGTGTCTGACCATGCACTGATCACGTGGCTGATCATACACTGCTCACGTAACTGATCATGCACTGATCACGTGGCTATCATGCACTGATCACGTGGCTGAACATGCACTGTTCACGTGGCTGATCACACACCTGTCACGTGACATATCATGCACTGATCACGTGGCACTCATGCACTGATCACGTGGCTGATCATACTCTGCTCACGTAACTCATGCACACATCACGTGGCTATCATGCACTGCTCACGTGGCTGTCATGGAATGATCACGTAGCTACCATATACTGGTCACGTGACTGATCATGCACTGATCACGAAATGATCATGCACTGTTCACGTGACTGATCATGTACTGATCACGTGACTGATCATGCACTGATCACGTGGCTATCATGCACTGCTCACGTGGCTGATCATGCAACGATCACGAGCAACCATGTACTGGTCACGTGACTGATCATGCACTGATCACGTAATTGATCCTGCACTGATCACGTGGCTCATCATGCACTGATCACGTGGCTGATCACACATGTATCACGTGACTGATCATGCACTGATCACGTGGCTCATGCACTGATCACGTGGCTGTCATGCACTGATCACGTGGATATCATGCACTGATCACGTGGCTGATCACACACTATCACATGACTGATCATGCACTGATCACGTGGCTATCATGCACTGATCACGTGGCTATCATGCACTGATCACGTGGCTGATCATGCAATGATCACGAGCTACCATGTACTGATCACGTGACTGATCATGCACTGATCACGTAATTGATCATGCACTGATCACGTGGCTGATCATGCACTGATCACGTGGCTGATCATACACTGATCACGTGACTGATCATGCACTGATCACGTGACTGATCATGCACTGATCACGTGGCTATCATGCACTGATCACGTGGCTGATCATGCACTGATCACGTGCTGATCATGCACTGATCACGTGGCTGATCATGCACTGATCACGTGACTGATCATGCACTGATCACGTGACTGATCATGCACTGATCACGTGGCTATCATGCACTGCTCACGTGGCTGATCATGCCATGATCACGCAGCTACCATGTACTGGTCACATGACTGATCATGCACTGATCACGTGACTGATCATGCACTGATCACGTGGCTATCATGCACTACTCACGTGGCTGATCATGCAATGATCATGTAGCTACCATGTACAGGTCACGTGAATGATCATACACCCATCAGGTGACTGATCATGCACTGATCACGTGGCTATCATGCACTGATCACGAGACTGATCATGCACTGATCACGTCTATATCATGCACTGATCACATGACTGCCCATGCACTGATCACGTGGATGATCATACACTAATCATGTGACAGATCATGCACTGATCACGTGGCTGATCATGCACTGATACCGTGACTGAGCATGGACTGATCACATGACTATCATGTAGTGATCACGTGACTTAATGGCGCTGATCATGTGACTGATCATGCGCTGATCATGTTTGCTATCATACACTGATCATGTGCCTCTGGAGGCAATAAACAAAGAGCTGAGTAGGCACGAATCAAACAGTCAGCAGGCAATAATCATGGAACTCAGGTGTGAGGAATCATGCTGCTCAGCTGGCAATAATCAAGCAGCTGAGCAGGCAGGAATTACGCAGCACAGCTGGCAATTGTCAAGCAGATGACAGGCAGGAATCGTGCAGCTCAGCTGGCAATTGTCAAGCAGATGAGCAGACAGTAATCACGCAGCTCAGCAGGCCCAGATCACGTGACTGAGCATGCACTGTTCACGTGGCTGATCATACACTGATCACGTGATGATCATGCACTGATCACTTGGATATCATGCACTGATCACGTGGCTGATCATACACTGTTCACGTGTCTGACCATGCACTGATCACGTGGCTGATCATACACTGCTCACGTAACTGATCATGCACTGATCACGTGGCTATCATGCACTGATCACGTGGCTGAACATGCACTGTTCACGTGGCTGATCACACACCTGTCACGTGACATATCATGCACTGATCACGTGGCACTCATGCACTGATCACGTGGCTGATCATACTCTGCTCACGTAACTCATGCACACACGTGGCTATCATGCACTGCTCACGTGGCTCGTCATGGAATGATCACGTAGCCCATATACTGGTCACGTGACTGATCATGCACTGATCACGTAAATGATCATGCACTGTTCACGTGACTGATCATGTACTGATCACGTGACTGATCATGCACTGATCACGTGGCTATCATGCACTGCTCACGTGGCTGATCATGCAACGATCACGTAGCAACCATGTACTGGTCACGTGACTGATCATGCACTGATCACGTAATTGATCATGCACTGATCACGTGGCTCATCATGCACTGATCACGTGGCTGATCACACATGTATCACGTGACTGATCATGCACTGATCACGTGGCTCTCATGCACTGATCACGTGGCTGTCATGCACTGATCACGTGGATATCATGCACTGATCACGTGGCTGATCACACACGTATCACATGACTGATCATGCACTGATCACGTGGCTATCATGCACTGATCACGTGGCTATCATGCACTGATCACGTGGCTGATCATGCAATGATCACGTAGCTACCATGTACTGGTCACGTGACTGATCATGCACTGATCACGAATTGATCATGCACTGATCACGTGGCTGATCATGCACTGATCACGTGGCTGATCATGCACTGATCACGTAACTGATCATGCACTGATCACGTGACTGATCATGCACTGATCACGTGGCTATCATGCACTGATCACGTGGCTGATCATACACTGATCACGTGACTGATCATGCACTGATCACGTGGCTGATCATGCACTGATCACGTGACTGATCATGCACTGATCACGTGACTGATCATGCACTGATCACGTGGCTATCATGCACTGCTCACGTGGCTGATCATGCCATGATCACGCAGCTACCATGTACTGGTCACATGACTGATCATGCACTGATCACGTGACTGATCATGCAGTGATCACGTGGCTATCATGCACTACTCACGTGGCTGATCATGCAATGATCATGTAGCTACCATGTACAGGTCACGTGAATGATCATACACCCATCAGGTGACTGATCATGCACTGATCACGTGGCTATCATGCACTGATCACGAGACTGATCATGCACTGATCACGTCTATATCATGCACTGATCACATGACTGCCCATGCACTGATCACGTGGATGATCATACACTAATCTTGTGACAGATCATGCACTGATCACGTGGCTGATCATGCACTGATACCGTGACTGAGCATGGACTGATCACATGACTATCATGTAGTGATCACGTGACTTAATGGCGCTGATCATGTGACTGATCATGCGCTGATCATGTTTGCTATCATACACTGATCATGTGCCTCTGGAGGCAATAAACAAAGAGCTGAGTAGGCACGAATCAAACAGTCAGCAGGCAATAATCATGGAACTCAGGTGTGAGGAATCATGCTGCTCAGCTGGCAATAATCAAGCAGCTGAGCAGGCAGGAATTACGCAGCACAGCTGGCAATTGTCAAGCAGATGAGCAGACAGTAATCACGCAGCTCAGCAGGCCCAGATCACGTGACTGAGCATGCACTGTTCACGTGGCTGATCATACACTGATCACGTGATGATCATGCACTGATCACTTGGATATCATGCACTGATCACGTGGCTGATCATACACTGTTCACGTGTCTGACCATGCACTGATCACGTGGCTGATCATACACTGCTCACGTAACTGATCATGCACTGATCACGTGGCTATCATGCACTGATCACGTGGCTGAACATGCACTGTTCACGTGGCTGATCACACACCTGTCACGTGACATATCATGCACTGATCACGTGGCACTCATGCACTGATCACGTGGCTGATCATACTCTGCTCACGTAACTCATGCACACATCACGTGGCTATCATGCACTGCTCACGTGGCTCGTCATGGAATGATCACGAGCAACCATATACTGTCACGACTGATCATGCAAAGATCACGTAAATGATCATGCACTGTTCACGTGACTGATCATGTACTGATCACGTGACTGATCATGCACTGATCACGTGGCTATCATGCACTGCTCACGTGGCTGATCATGCAACGATCACGTAGCAACCATGTACTGGTCACGTGACTGATCATGCACTGATCACGTAATTGATCATGCACTGATCACGTGGCTCATCATGCACTGATCACGTGGCTGATCACACATGTATCACGTGACTGATCATGCACTGATCACGTGGCTATCATGCACTGATCACGTGGCTGTCATGCACTGATCACGTGGATATCATGCACTGATCACGTGGCTGATCACACACGTATCACATGACTGATCATGCACTGATCACGTGGCTATCATGCACTGATCACGTGGCTATCATGCACTGATCACGTGGCTGATCATGCAATGATCACGTAGCTACCATGTACTGATCACGTGACTGATCATGCACTGATCACGTAATTGATCATGCACTGATCATGGCTGATCATGCACTGATCACGTGGCTGATCATGCACTGATCACGTAACTGATCATGCACTGATCACGTGACTGATCATGCACTGATCACGTGGCTATCATGCACTGATCACTGATCATGCACTGATCACGTGGCTGATCATGCACTGATCACGTGGCTGATCATGCACTGATCACGTGACTGATCATGCACTGATCACGTGACTGATCATGCACTGATCACGTGGCTATCATGCACTGCTCACGTGGCTGATCATGCCATGATCACGCAGCTACCATGTACTGGTCACATGACTGATCATGCACTGATCACGTGACTGATCATGCACTGATCACGTGGCTATCATGCACTACTCACGTGGCTGATCATGCAATGATCATGTAGCTACCATGTACAGGTCACGTGAATGATCATACACCCATCAGGTGACTGATCATGCACTGATCACGTGGCTATCATGCACTGATCACGAGACTGATCATGCACTGATCACGTCTATATCATGCACTGATCACATGACTGCCCATGCACTGATCACGTGGATGATCATACACTAATCATGTGACAGATCATGCACTGATCACGTGGCTGATCATGCACTGATACCGTGACTGAGCATGGACTGATCACATGACTATCATGTAGTGATCACGTGACTTAATGGCGCTGATCATGTGACTGATCATGCGCTGATCATGTTTGCTATCATACACTGATCATGTGCCTCTGGAGGCAATAAACAAAGAGCTGAGTAGGCACGAATCAAACAGTCAGCAGGCAATAATCATGGAACTCAGCTGTGAGGAATCATGCTGCTCAGCTGGCAATAATCAAGCAGCTGAGCAGGCAGGAATTACGCAGCACAGCTGGCAATTGTCAAGCAGATGACAGGCAGGAATCGTGCAGCTCAGCTGGCAATTGTCAAGCAGATGAGCAGACAGTAATCACGCAGCTCAGCAGGCCCAGATCACGTGACTGAGCATGCACTGTTCACGTGGCTGATCATACACTGATCACGTGATGATCATGCACTGATCACTTGGATATCATGCACTGATCACGTGGCTGATCATACACTGTTCACGTGTCTGACCATGCACTGATCACGTGGCTGATCATACACTGCTCACGTAACTGATCATGCACTGATCACGTGGCTATCATGCACTGATCACGTGGCTGATCATGCACTGTTCACGTGGCTGATCACACACCTGTCACGTGACATATCATGCACTGATCACGTGGCACTCATGCACTGATCACGTGGCTGATCATACTCTGCTCACGTAACTCATGCACACATCACGTGGCTATCATGCACTGCTCACGTGGCTGTCATGGAATGATCACGTAGCTACCATATACTGGTCACGTGACTGATCATGCACTGATCACGTAAATGATCATGCACTGTTCACGTGACTGATCATGTACTGATCACGTGACTGATCATGCACTGATCACGTGGCTATCATGCACTGCTCACGTGGCTGATCATGCAACGATCACGTAGCAACCATGTACTGGTCACGTGACTGATCATGCACTGATCACGTAATTGATCATGCACTGATCACGTGGCTCATCATGCACTGATCACGTGGCTGATCACACATGTATCACGTGACTGATCATGCACTGATCACGTGGCTCTCATGCACTGATCACGTGGCTGTCATGCACTGATCACGTGGATATCATGCACTGATCACGTGGCTGATCACACACTGATCACATGACTGATCATGCACTGATCACGTGGCTATCATGCACTGATCACGTGGCTATCATGCACTGATCACGTGGCTGATCATGCAATGATCACGTAGCTACCATGTACTGATCACGTGACTGATCATGCACTGATCACGTAATTGATCATGCACTGATCACGTGGCTGATCATGCACTGATCACGTGGCTGATCATGCACTGATCACGTGACTGATCATGCACTGATCACGTGACTGATCATGCACTGATCACGTGGCTATCATGCACTGATCACGTGGCTGATCATGCACTGATCACGTGACTGATCATGCACTGATCACGTGACTGATCATGCACTGATCACGTGACTGATCATGCACTGATCACGTGGCTGATCATGCACTGATCACGTGGCTGATCATGCACTGATCACGTGGCTGATCATGCACTGATCACGTGGCTGATCATGCACTGATCACGTGACTGATCATGCACTGATCACGTGACTGATCATGCACTGATCACGTGGCTGATCATGCACTGATCACGTGGCTGATCATGCACTGATCACGTGACTGATCATGCACTGATCACGTGACTGATCATGCACTGATCACGTGGCTGATCATGCACTGATCACGTGGCTGATCATGCACTGATCACGTGACTGATCATGCACTGATCACGTGACTGATCATGCACTGATCACGTGGCTATCATGCACTGATCACGTGGCTGATCATGCACTGATCACGTGCTATCATGCACTGATCACGTGACTGATCATGCACTGATCACGTGACTGATCATGCACTGATCACGTGGCTATCATGCACTGATCACGTGGCTGATCATGCACTGATCACGTAGCTCCATGTACTGGTCACGACTGATCATGCACTGATCACGTGACTGATCATGCACTGATCACGTGGCTATCATGCACTGCTCACGTGGCTGATCATGCAATGATCACGTAGCTACCATGTACAGGTCACGTGACTGATCATGCACCCATCAGGTGACTGATCATGCACTGATCACGTGGCTATCATGCACTGATCACGTGACTGATCATGCACTGATCACGTCTATATCATGCACTGATCACATGACTGCCATGCACTGATCACGTGGATGATCATACACTAATCATGTGACAGATCATGCACTGATCACGTGGCTGATCATGCACTGATACCGTGACTGAGCATGGACTGATCACATGACTATCATGTAGTGATCACGTGACTTAATGGCGCTGATCATGTGACTGATCATGCGCTGATCATGTTTGCTATCATACACTGATCATGTGCCTCTGGAGGCAATAAACAAAGAGCTGAGTAGGCACGAATCAAACAGTCAGCAGGCAATAATCATGGAACTCAGGTGTGAGGAATCATGCTGCTCAGCTGGCAATAATCAAGCAGCTGAGCAGGCAGGAATTACGCAGCACAGCTGGCAATTGTCAAGCAGATGACAGGCAGGAATCGTGCAGCTCAGCTGGCAATTGTCAAGCAGATGAGCAGACAGTAATCACGCAGCTCAGCAGGCCCTGATCACGTGACTGAGCATGCACTGTTCACGTGGCTGATCATACACTGATCACGTGATGATCATGCACTGATCACTTGGATATCATGCACTGATCACGTGGCTGATCATACACTGTTCACGTGTCTGACCATGCACTGATCACGTGGCTGATCATACACTGCTCACGTAACTGATCATGCACTGATCACGTGGCTATCATGCACTGATCACGTGGCTGAACATGCACTGTTCACGTGGCTGATCACACACCTGTCACGTGACATATCATGCACTGATCACGTGGCACTCATGCACTGATCACGTGGCTGATCATACTCTGCTCACGTAACTCATGCACACATCACGTGGCTATCATGCACTGCTCACGTGGCTCGTCATGGAATGATCACGTAGCTACCATATACTGGTCACGTGACTGATCATGCACTGATCACGTAAATGATCATGCACTGTTCACGTGACTGATCATGTACTGATCACGTGACTGATCATGCACTGATCACGTGGCTATCATGCACTGCTCACGTGGCTGATCATGCACGATCACGTAGCAACCATGTACTGGTCACGTGACTGATCATGCACTGATCACGTAATTGATCCTGCACTGATCACGTGGCTCATCATGCACTGATCACGTGGCTGATCACACATGTATCACGTGACTGATCATGCACTGATCACGTGGCTATCATGCACTGATCACGTGGCTGTCATGCACTGATCACGGATATCATGCACTGATCACGTGGCTGATCACACACGATCACGTGACTGATCATGCACTGATCACGTGGCTATCATGCACTGATCACGTGGCTATCATGCACTGATCACGTGGCTGATCATGCACTGATCACGTAGCTATCATGCACTGATCACGTGACTGATCATGCACTGATCACGTGACTGATCATGCACTGATCACGTGGCTGATCATGCACTGATCACGTGGCTGATCATGCACTGATCACGTGACTGATCATGCACTGATCACGTGACTGATCATGCACTGATCACGTGGCTATCATGCACTGATCACGTGGCTGATCATGCACTGATCACGTGACTGATCATGCACTGATCACGTGACTGATCATGCACTGATCACGTGGCTGATCATGCACTGATCACGTGGCTGATCATGCACTGATCACGTGGCTGATCATGCACTGATCACGTGGCTGATCATGCACTGATCACGTGGCTGATCATGCACTGATCACGTGACTGATCATGCACTGATCACGTGGCTGATGCACTGATCACGTGGCTGATCATGCACTGATCACGTGGCTGATCATGCACTGATCACGTGACTGATCATGCACTGATCACGTGACTGATCATGCACTGATCACGTGGCTGATCATGCACTGATCACGTGGCTGATCATGCACTGATCACGTGACTGATCATGCACTGATCACGTGACTGATCATGCACTGATCACGTGGCTATCATGCACTGATCACGTGGCTGATCATGCACTGATCACGTGCTATCATGCACTGATCACGTGACTGATCATGCACTGATCACGTGACTGATCATGCACTGATCACGTGGCTATCATGCACTGATCACGTGGCTGATCATGCACTGATCACGTAGCTACCATGCACTGATCACGTGACTGATCATGCACTGATCACGTGACTGATCATGCACTGATCACGTGGCTATCATGCACTACTCACGTGGCTGATCATGCAATGATCACGTAGCTACCATGTACTGGTCACGTGATGATCATACACCCATCAGGTGACTGATCATGCACTGATCACGTGGCTATCATGCACTGATCACGTGACTGATCATGCACTGATCACGTCTATATCATGCACTGATCACATGACTGCCATGCACTGATCACGTGGATGATCATACACTAATCTTGTGACAGATCATGCACTGATCACGTGGCTGATCATGCACTGATACCGTGACTGAGCATGGACTGATCACATGACTATCATGTAGTGATCACGTGACTTAATGGCGCTGATCATGTGACTGATCATGCGCTGATCATGTTTGCTATCATACACTGATCATGTGCCTCTGGAGGCAATAAACAAAGAGCTGAGTAGGCACGAATCAAACAGTCAGCAGGCAATAATCATGGAACTCAGGTGTGAGGAATCATGCTGCTCAGCTGGCAATAATCAAGCAGCTGAGCAGGCAGGAATTACGCAGCACAGCTGGCAATTGTCAAGCAGATGACAGGCAGGAATCGTGCAGCTCAGCTGGCAATTGTCAAGCAGATGAGC
Organism: Bos javanicus; assembly: GCF_032452875.1. NCBI lineage: Eukaryota > Metazoa > Chordata > Mammalia > Artiodactyla > Bovidae > Bos > Bos javanicus. The sequence continues at coordinate 32,360 of NW_026894947.1, forward strand.
AGACAGTAATCACGCAGCTCAGCAGGCCCAGATCACGTGACTGAGCATGCACTGTTCACGTGGCTGATCATACACTGATCACGTGATGATCATGCACTGATCACTTGGATATCATGCACTGATCACGTGGCTGATCATACACTGTTCACGTGTCTGACCATGCACTGATCACGTGGCTGATCATACACTGCTCACGTAACTGATCATGCACTGATCACGTGGCTATCATGCACTGATCACGTGGCTGAACATGCACTGTTCACGTGGCTGATCACACACCTGTCACGTGACATATCATGCACTGATCACGTGGCACTCATGCACTGATCACGTGGCTGATCATACTCTGCTCACGTAACTCATGCACACATCACGTGGCTATCATGCACTGCTCACGTGGCTCGTCATGGAATGATCACGTAGCAACCATATACTGGTCACGTGACTGATCATGCAAAGATCACGTAAATGATCATGCACTGTTCACGTGACTGATCATGTACTGATCACGTGACTGATCATGCACTGATCACGTGGCTATCATGCACTGCTCACGTGGCTGATCATGCAACGATCACGTAGCAACCATGTACTGGTCACGTGACTGATCATGCACTGATCACGTAATTGATCCTGCACTGATCACGTGGCTATCATGCACTGATCACGTGGCTGATCACACATGTATCACGTGACTGATCATGCACTGATCACGTGGCTGTCATGCACTGATCACGTGGATATCATGCACTGATCACGTGGCTGATCACACACTATCACATGACTGATCATGCACTGATCACGTGGCTATCATGCACTGATCACGTGGCTATCATGCACTGATCACGTGGCTGATCATGCAATGATCACGTAGCTACCATGTACTGGTCACGTGACTGATCATGCACTGATCACGTAACTGATCATGCACTGATCATGTGGCTGATCATGCACTGATCACGTGGCTGATCATGCACTGATCACGTGACTGATCATGCACTGATCACGTGACTGATCATGCACTGATCACGTGGCTATCATGCACTGATCACGTGGCTGATCATGCACTGATCACGTGACTGATCATGCACTGATCACGTGGCTGATCATGCACTGATCACGTGACTGATCATGCACTGATCACGTGGCTGATCATGCACTGATCACGTGACTGATCATGCACTGATCACGTGACTGATCATGCACTGATCACGTGGCTATCATGCACTGATCACGTGGCTGATCATGCCATGATCACGCAGCTACCATGTACTGGTCACATGACTGATCATGCACTGATCACGTGACTGATCATGCACTGATCACGTGGCTATCATGCACTACTCACGTGGCTGATCATGCAATGATCATGTAGCTACCATGTACAGGTCACGTGAATGATCATACACCCATCAGGTGACTGATCATGCACTGATCACGTGGCTATCATGCACTGATCACGAGACTGATCATGCACTGATCACGTCTATATCATGCACTGATCACATGACTGCCCATGCACTGATCACGTGGATGATCATACACTAATCATGTGACAGATCATGCACTGATCACGTGGCTGATCATGCACTGATACCGTGACTGAGCATGGACTGATCACATGACTATCATGTAGTGATCACGTGACTTAATGGCGCTGATCATGTGACTGATCATGCGCTGATCATGTTTGCTATCATACACTGATCATGTGCCTCTGGAGGCAATAAACAAAGAGCTGAGTAGGCACGAATCAAACAGTCAGCAGGCAATAATCATGGAACTCAGGTGTGAGGAATCATGCTGCTCAGCTGGCAATAATCAAGCAGCTGAGCAGGCAGGAATTACGCAGCACAGCTGGCAATTGTCAAGCAGATGACAGGCAGGAATCGTGCAGCTCAGCTGGCAATTGTCAAGCAGATGAGCAGACAGTAATCACGCAGCTCAGCAGGCCCAGATCACGTGACTGAGCATGCACTGTTCACGTGGCTGATCATACACTGATCACGTGACTGATCATGCACTGATCACGTGGCTATCATGCACTGATCACGTGGCTGATCATGCACTGATCACGTGCTGACCATGCACTGATCACGTGGCTGATCATGCACTGATCACGTAACTGATCATGCACTGATCACGTGGCTATCATGCACTGATCACGTGGCTGATCACACATGTATCACGTGACTGATCATGCACTGATCACGTGGCTATCATGCACTGATCACGTGGCTGTCATGCACTGATCACGTGGATATCATGCACTGATCACGTGGCTGATCACACTGTATCACGTGACTGATCATGCACTGATCACGTGGCTATCATGCACTGATCACGTGGCTATCATGCACTGATCACGTGGCTGATCATGCACTGATCACGTAGCTATCATGTACTGATCACGTGACTGATCATGCACTGATCACGTGATTGATCATGCACTGATCACGTGGCTGATCATGCACTGATCACGTGGCTGATCATGCACTGATCACGTGACTGATCATGCACTGATCACGTGACTGATCATGCACTGATCACGTGGCTATCATGCACTGATCACGTGGCTGACATACACTGATCACGTGCCTGATCATGCACTGATCACGTGGCTGATCATGCACTGATCACGTGACTGATCATGCACTGATCACGTGTCTGATCATGCACTGATCACGTGGCTATCATGCACTGCTCACGTGGCTGATCATGCCATGATCACGCAGCTACCATGTACTGGTCACATGACTGATCATGCACTGATCACGTGACTGATCATGCAGTGATCACGTGGCTATCATGCACTACTCACGTGGCTGATCATGCAATGATCATGTAGCTACCATGTACAGGTCACGTGAATGATCATACACCCATCAGGTGACTGATCATGCACTGATCACGTGGCTATCATGCACTGATCACGAGACTGATCATGCACTGATCACGTCTATATCATGCACTGATCACATGACTGCCCATGCACTGATCACGTGGATGATCATACACTAATCATGTGACAGATCATGCACTGATCACGTGGCTGATCATGCACTGATACCGTGACTGAGCATGGACTGATCACATGACTATCATGTAGTGATCACGTGACTTAATGGCGCTGATCATGTGACTGATCATGCGCTGATCATGTTTGCTATCATACACTGATCATGTGCCTCTGGAGGCAATAAACAAAGAGCTGAGTAGGCACGAATCAAACAGTCAGCAGGCAATAATCATGGAACTCAGCTGTGAGGAATCATGCTGCTCAGCTGGCAATAATCAAGCAGCTGAGCAGGCAGGAATTACGCAGCACAGCTGGCAATTGTCAAGCAGATGACAGGCAGGAATCGTGCAGCTCAGCTGGCAATTGTCAAGCAGATGAGCAGACAGTAATCACGCAGCTCAGCAGGCCCAGATCACGTGACTGAGCATGCACTGTTCACGTGGCTGATCATACACTGATCACGTGATGATCATGCACTGATCACTTGGATATCATGCACTGATCACGTGGCTGATCATACACTGTTCACGTGTCTGACCATGCACTGATCACGTGGCTGATCATACACTGCTCACGTAACTGATCATGCACTGATCACGTGGCTATCATGCACTGATCACGTGGCTGAACATGCACTGTTCACGTGGCTGATCACACACCTGTCACGTGACATATCATGCACTGATCACGTGGCACTCATGCACTGATCACGTGGCTGATCATACTCTGCTCACGTAACTCATGCACACATCACGTGGCTATCATGCACTGCTCACGTGGCTCGTCATGGAATGATCACGTAGCAACCATATACTGGTCACGTGACTGATCATGCAAAGATCACGTAAATGATCATGCACTGTTCACGTGACTGATCATGTACTGATCACGTGACTGATCATGCACTGATCACGTGGCTATCATGCTCTGCTCACGTGGCTGATCATGCAACGATCACGTAGCAACCATGTACTGGTCACGTGACTGATCATGCACTGATCACGTAATTGATCCTGCACTGATCACGTGGCTCATCATGCACTGATCACGTGGCTGATCACACATGTATCACGTGACTGATCATGCACTGATCACGTGGCTCTCATGCACTGATCACGTGGCTGTCATGCACTGATCACGTGGATATCATGCACTGATCACGTGGCTGATCACACACGTATCACATGACTGATCATGCACTGATCACGTGGCTATCATGCACTGATCACGTGGCTATCATGCACTGATCACGTGGCTGATCATGCAATGATCACGTAGCTACCATGTACTGGTCACGTGACTGATCATGCACTGATCACGTAATTGATCATGCACTGATCATGTGGCTGATCATGCACTGATCACGTGGCTGATCATACACTGATCACATAACTGATCATGCACTGATCACGTGACTGATCATGCACTGATCACGTGGCTATCATGCACTGATCACTTGGCTGATCATACACTGATCACGTGCTGATCATGCACTGATCACGTGGCTGATCATGCACTGATCACGTGACTGATCATGCACTGATCTCGTGTCTGATCATGCACTGATCACGTGGCTATCATGCACTGCTCACGTGGCTGATCATGCCATGACGCAGCTACCATGTACTGGTCACATGACTGATCATGCACTGATCACGTGACTGATCATGCAGTGATCACGTGGCTATCATGAACTACTCACGTGGCTGATCATGCAATGATCATGTAGCTACCATGTACAGGTCACGTGAATGATCATACACCCATCAGGTGACTGATCATGCACTGATCACGTGGCTATCATGCACTGATCACGAGACTGATCATGCACTGTTCACGTCTATATCATGCACTGATCACATGACTGCCCATGCACTGATCACGTGGATGATCATACACTAATCTTGTGACAGATCATGCACTGATCACGTGGCTGATCATGCACTGATACCGTGACTGAGCATGGACTGATCACATGACTATCATGTAGTGATCACGTGACTTAATGGCGCTGATCATGTGACTGATCATGCGCTGATCATGTTTGCTATCATACACTGATCATGTGCCTCTGGAGGCAATAAACAAAGAGCTGAGTAGGCACGAATCAAACAGTCAGCAGGCAATAATCATGGAACTCAGGTGTGAGGAATCATGCTGCTCAGCTGGCAATAATCAAGCAGCTGAGCAGGCAGGAATTACGCAGCACAGCTGGCAATTGTCAAGCAGATGACAGGCAGGAATCGTGCAGCTCAGCTGGCAATTGTCAAGCAGATGAGCAGACAGTAATCACGCAGCTCAGCAGGCCCAGATCACGTGACTGAGCATGCACTGTTCACGTGGCTGATCATACACTGATCACGTGATGATCATGCACTGATCACTTGGATATCATGCACTGATCACGTGGCTGATCATACACTGTTCACGTGTCTGACCATGCACTGATCACGTGGCTGATCATACACTGCTCACGTAACTGATCATGCACTGATCACGTGGCTATCATGCACTGATCACGTGGCTGAACATGCACTGTTCACGTGGCTGATCACACACCTGTCACGTGACATATCATGCACTGATCACGTGGCACTCATGCACTGATCACGTGGCTGATCATACTCTGCTCACGTAACTCATGCACACATCACGTGGCTATCATGCACTGCTCACGTGGCTCGTCATGGAATGATCACGTAGCAACCATATACTGGTCACGTGACTGATCATGCAAAGATCACGTAAATGATCATGCACTGTTCACGTGACTGATCATGTACTGATCACGTGACTGATCATGCACTGATCACGTGGCTATCATGCTCTGCTCACGTGGCTGATCATGCAACGATCACGTAGCAACCATGTACTGGTCACGTGACTGATCATGCACTGATCACGTAATTGATCCTGCACTGATCACGTGGCTCATCATGCACTGATCACGTGGCTGATCACACATGTATCACGTGACTGATCATGCACTGATCACGTGGCTCTCATGCACTGATCACGTGGCTGTCATGCACTGATCACGTGGATATCATGCACTGATCACGTGGCTGATCACACACGTATCACATGACTGATCATGCACTGATCACGTGGCTATCATGCACTGATCACGTGGCTATCATGCACTGATCACGTGGCTGATCAGGCAATGATCACGTAGCTACCATGTACTGGTCACGTGACTGATCATGCACTGATCACGTAATTGATCATGCACTGATCATGTGGCTGATCATGCACTGATCACGTGGCTGATCATGCACTGATCACATAACTGATCATGCACTGATCACGTGACTGATCATGCACTGATCACGTGGCTATCATGCACTGATCACTTGGCTGGACATACACTGATCACGTGCCTGGTCATGCACTGATCACGTGGCTGATCATGCACTGATCACGTGACTGATCATGCACTGATCACGTGTCTGATCATGCACTGATCACGTGGCTATCATGCACTGCTCACGTGGCTGATCATGCCATGATCACGCAGCTACCATGTACTGGTCACATGACTGATCATGCACTGATCACGTGACTGATCATGCAGTGATCACGTGGCTATCATGCACTACTCACGTGGCTGATCATGCAATGATCATGTAGCTACCATGTACAGGTCACGTGAATGATCATACACCCATCAGGTGACTGATCATGCACTGATCACGTGGCTATCATGCACTGATCACGAGACTGATCATGCACTGATCACGTCTATATCATGCACTGATCACATGACTGCCCGTGCACTGATCACGTGGATGATCATACACTAATCTTGTGACAGATCATGCACTGATCACGTGGCTGATCATGCACTGATACCGTGACTGAGCATGGACTGATCACATGACTATCATGTAGTGATCACGTGACTTAATGGCGCTGATCATGTGACTGATCATGCGCTGATCATGTTTGCTATCATACACTGATCATGTGCCTCTGGAGGCAATAAACAAAGAGCTGAGTAGGCACGAATCAAACAGTCAGCAGGCAATAATCATGGAACACAGGTGTGAGGAATCATGCTGCTCAGCTGGCAATAATCAAGCAGCTGAGCAGGCAGGAATTCGCAGCACAGCTGGCAATTGTCAAGCAGATGAGCAGACAGTAATCACGCAGCTCAGCAGGCCCAGATCACGTGACTGAGCATGCACTGTTCACGTGGCTGATCATACACTGATCACGTGATGATCATGCACTGATCACTTGGATATCATGCACTGATCACGTGGCTGATCATACACTGTTCACGTGTCTGACCATGCACTGATCACGTGGCTGATCATACACTGCTCACGTAACTGATCATGCACTGATCACGTGGCTATCATGCACTGATCACGTGGCTGAACATGCACTGTTCACGTGGCTGATCACACACCTGTCACGTGACATATCATGCACTGATCACGTGGCACTCATGCACTGATCACGTGGCTGATCATACTCTGCTCACGTAACTCATGCACACATCACGTGGCTATCATGCACTGCTCACGTGGCTCGTCATGGAATGATCACGTAGCAACCATATACTGGTCACGTGACTGATCATGCAAAGATCACGTAAATGATCATGCACTGTTCACGTGACTGATCATGTACTGATCACGTGACTGATCATGCACTGATCACGTGGCTATCATGCACTGCTCACGTGGCTGATCATGCAACGATCACGTAGCAACCATGTACTGGTCACGTGACTGATCATGCACTGATCACGTAATTGATCATGCACTGATCACGTGGCTCATCATGCACTGATCACGTGGCTGATCACACATGTATCACGTGACTGATCATGCACTGATCACGTGGCTCTCATGCACTGATCACGTGGCTGTCATGCACTGATCACGTGGATATCATGCACTGATCACGTGGCTGATCACACACGTATCACATGACTGATCATGCACTGATCACGTGGCTATCATGCACTGATCACGTGGCTATCATGCACTGATCACGTGGCTGATCAGGCAATGATCACGTAGCTACCATGTACTGGTCACGTGACTGATCATGCACTGATCACGTAATTGATCATGCACTGATCATGTGGCTGATCATGCACTGATCACGTGGCTGATCATACACTGATCACATGACTGATCATGCACTGATCACGTGACTGATCATGCACTGATCACGTGGCTATCATGCACTGATCACTTGGCTGACACACTGATCACGTGCCTGATCATGCACTGATCACGTGACTGATCATGCACTGATCACGTGTCTGATCATGCACTGATCACGTGGCTATCATGCACTGCTCACGTGGCTGATCATGCCATGATCACGCAGCTACCATGTACTGGTCACATGACTGATCATGCACTGATCACGTGACTGATCATGCACTGATCACGTGGCTATCATGAACTACTCACGTGGCTGATCATGCAATGATCATGTAGCTACCATGTACAGGTCACGTGAATGATCATACACCCATCAGGTGACTGATCATGCACTGATCACGTGGCTATCATGCACTGATCACGAGACTGATCATGCACTGTCACGTCTATATCATGCACTGATCACATGACTGCCCATGCACTGATCACGTGGATGATCATACACTAATCTTGTGACAGATCATGCACTGATCACGTGGCTGATCATGCACTGATACCGTGACTGAGCATGGACTGATCACATGACTATCATGTAGTGATCACGTGACTTAATGGCGCTGATCATGTGACTGATCATGCGCTGATCATGTTTGCTATCATACACTGATCATGTGCCTCTGGAGGCAATAAACAAAGAGCTGAGTAGGCACGAATCAAACAGTCAGCAGGCAATAATCATGGAACTCAGGTGTGAGGAATCATGCTGCTCAGCTGGCAATAATCAAGCAGCTGAGCAGGCAGGAATTACGCAGCACAGCTGGCAATTGTCAAGCAGATGACAGGCAGGAATCGTGCAGCTCAGCTGGCAATTGTCAAGCAGATGAGCAGACAGTAATCACGCAGCTCAGCAGGCCCAGATCACGTGACTGAGCATGCACTGTTCACGTGGCTGATCATACACTGATCACGTGATGATCATGCACTGATCACTTGGATATCATGCACTGATCACGTGGCTGATCATACACTGTTCACGTGTCTGACCATGCACTGATCACGTGGCTGATCATACACTGCTCACGTAACTGATCATGCACTGATCACGTGGCTATCATGCACTGATCACGTGGCTGAACATGCACTGTTCACGTGGCTGATCACACACCTGTCACGTGACATATCATGCACTGATCACGTGGCACTCATGCACTGATCACGTGGCTGATCATACTCTGCTCACGTAACTCATGCACACATCACGTGGCTATCATGCACTGCTCACGTGGCTCGTCATGGAATGATCACGTAGCAACCATATACTGGTCACGTGACTGATCATGCACTGATCACGTAAATGATCATGCACTGTTCACGTGACTGATCATGTACTGATCACGTGACTGATCATGCACTGATCACGTGGCTATCATGCTCTGCTCACGTGGCTGATCATGCAATGATCACGTAGCAACCATGTACTGGTCACGTGACTGATCATGCACTGATCACGTAATTGATCCTGCACTGATCACGTGGCTCATCATGCACTGATCACGTGGCTGATCACACATGTATCACGTGACTGATCATGCACTGATCACGTGGCTCTCATGCACTGATCACGTGGCTGTCATGCACTGATCACGTGGATATCATGCACTGATCACGTGGCTGATCACACACGTATCACATGACTGATCATGCACTGATCACGTGGCTATCATGCACTGATCACGTGGCTATCATGCACTGATCACGTGGCTGATCATGCAATGATCACGTAGCTACCATGTACTGATCACGTGACTGATCATGCACTGATCACGTAATTGATCATGCACTGATCACGTGGCTGATCATGCACTGATCACGTGGCTGATCATACACTGATCACGTAACTGATCATGCACTGATCACGTGACTGATCATGCACTGATCACGTGGCTATCATGCACTGATCACGTGGCTGACATGCACTGATCACGTGACTGATCATGCACTGATCACGTGACTGATCATGCACTGATCACGTGGCTGATCATGCACTGATCACGTGGCTGATCATGCACTGATCACGTGACTGATCATGCACTGATCACGTGGCTGATCATGCACTGATCACGTGGCTGATCATGCACTGATCACGTGACTGCATCACGTGACTGATCATGCACTGATCACGTGGCTGATCATGCACTGATCACGTGGCTGATCATGCACTGATCACGTGACTGATCATGCACTGATCACGTGACTGATCATGCACTGATCACGTGGCTGATCATGCACTGATCACGTGGCTGATCATGCACTGATCACGTGACTGATCATGCACTGATCACGTGACTGATCATGCACTGATCACGTGGCTATCATGCACTGATCACGTGGCTGATCATGCACTGATCACGTGGCTATCATGCACTGATCACGTGACTGATCATGCACTGATCACGTGACTGATCATGCACTGATCACGTGGCTATCATGCACTGATCACGTGCTGATCATGCACTGATCACGCAGCTACCATGCACTGGTCACGTGACTGATCATGCACTGATCACGTGACTGATCATGCACTGATCACGTGGCTATCATGCACTGATCACGTGGCTGATCATGCAATGATCACGTAGCTACCATGTACTGGTCACGTGACTGATCATGCACCCATCAGGTGACTGATCATGCACTGATCACGTGGCTATCATGCACTGATCACGAGACTGATCATGCACTGATCACGTCTATATCATGCACTGATCACATGACTGCCATGCACTGATCACGTGGATGATCATGCACTAATCATGTGACAGATCATGCACTGATCACGTGGCTGATCATGCACTGATACCGTGACTGAGCATGGACTGATCACATGACTATCATGTAGTGATCACGTGACTTAATGGCGCTGATCATGTGACTGATCATGCGCTGATCATGTTTGCTATCATACACTGATCATGTGCCTCTGGAGGCAATAAACAAAGAGCTGAGTAGGCACGAATCAGTCAGCAGGCAATAATCATGGAACTCAGGTGTGAGGAATCATGCTGCTCAGCTGGCAATAATCAAGCAGCTGAGCAGGCAGGAATTACGCAGCACAGCTGGCAATTGTCAAGCAGATGACAGGCAGGAATCGTGCAGCTCAGCTGGCAATTGTCAAGCAGATGAGCAGACAGTAATCACGCAGCTCAGCAGGCCCAGATCACGTGACTGAGCATGCACTGTTCACGTGGCTGATCATACACTGATCACGTGATGATCATGCACTGATCACGTGGATATCATGCACTGATCACGTGGCTGATCATACACTGTTCACGTGTCTGACCATGCACTGATCACGTGGCTGATCATACACTGCTCACGTAACTGATCATGCACTGATCACGTGGCTATCATGCACTGATCACGTGGCTGAACATGCACTGTTCACGTGGCTGATCACACACCTGTCACGTGACATATCATGCACTGATCACGTGGCACTCATGCACTGATCACGTGGCTGATCATACTCTGATCACGTAACTCATGCACATCACGTGGCTATCATGCACTGCTCACGTGGCTCGTCATGGAATGATCACGTAGCTACCATATACTGGTCACGTGACTGATCATGCACTGATCACGTAAATGATCATGCACTGTTCACGTGACTGATCATGCACTGATCACGTGACTGATCATGCACTGATCACGTGGCTATCATGCACTGCTCACGTGGCTGATCATGCACGATCACGTAGCAACCATGTACTGGTCACGTGACTGATCATGCACTGATCACGTAATTGATCATGCACTGATCACGTGGCTCATCATGCACTGATCACGTGGCTGATCACACATGTATCACGTGACTGATCATGCACTGATCACGTGGCTGATCATGCACTGATCACGTGGCTATCATGCACTGATCACGTGGCTGATCACACACGTATCACGTGACTGATCATGCACTGATCACGTGGCTATCATGCACTGATCACGTGGCTATCATGCACTGATCACGTGGCTGATCATGCAATGATCACGTAGCTACCATGTACTGGTCACGTGACTGATCATGCACTGATCACGTGACTGATCATGCACTGATCACGTGGCTGATCATGCACTGATCACGTGGCTGATCATGCACTGATCACGTAACTGATCATGCACTGATCACGTGACTGATCATGCACTGATCACGTGGCTATCATGCACTGATCACGTGGCTGATCATGCACTGATCACGTGCCTGATCATGCACTGATCACGTGGCTGATCATGCACTGATCACGTGACTGATCATGCACTGATCACGTGGCTGATCATGCACTGATCACGTGGCTGATCATGCACTGATCACGTGGCTGATCATGCACTGATCACGTGGCTATCATGCACTGATCACGTGACTGATCATGCACTGATCACGTGACTGATCATGCACTGATCACGTGGCTGATCATGCACTGATCACGTGGCTATCATGCACTGATCACGTGGCTGTCATGCAATGATCACGTAGCTACCATGCACTGGTCACGTGACTGATCATGCACTGATCACGTGCTGATCATGCACTGATCACGTGACTGATCATGCACTGATCACGTGACTGATCATGCACTGATCACGTGGCTATCATGCACTGATCACGTGGCTGATCATGCACGATCACGTGGCAATCATGCACTGATCACGTGACTGATCATGCACTGATCACGTGATTGATCATGCACTGATCACGTGGCTGATCATGCACTGATCACGTGGCTGATCACACACTGATCACGTGACTGATCATGCACTGATCACGTGGCTGATCATGCACTGATCACGTGGCTATCATGCACTGATCACGTGGCTGATCATGCACTGATCACGTGGCTGATCATGCACTGATCACGTGACTGATCATGCACTGATCACGTGACTGATCATGCACTGATCACGTGGCTGATCATGCACTGATCACGTGGCTGATCATGCACTGATCACGTGGCTGATCATGCACTGATCACGTGGCTGATCATGCACTGATCACGTGGCTATCATGCACTGATCACGTGGCTGATCATGCACTGATCACGTGACTGATCATGCACTGATCACGTGGCTGATCATGCACTGATCACGTGGCTGATCATGCACTGATCACGTGGCTGATCATGCACTGATCACGTGGCTGATCATGCACTGATCACGTGGCTGATCATGCACTGATCACGTGGCTGATCATGCACTGATCACGTGACTGATCATGCACTGATCACGTGACTGATCATGCACTGATCACGTGGCTGATCATGCACTGATCACGTGGCTGATCATGCACTGATCACGTGACTGATCATGCACTGATCACGTGACTGATCATGCACTGATCACGTGGCTGATCATGCACTGATCACGTGGCTGATCATGCACTGATCACGTGACTGATCATGCACTGATCACGTGTCTGATCATGCACTGATCACGTGGCTATCATGCACTGCTCACGTGGCTGATCATGCATGATCACGCAGCTACCATGTACTGGTCACATGACTGATCATGCACTGATCACGTGACTGATCATGCACTGATCACGTGGCTATCATGCACTACTCACGTGGCTGATCATGCAATGATCATGTAGCTACCATGTACAGGTCACGTGAATGATCATACACCCATCAGGTGACTGATCATGCACTGATCACGTGGCTATCATGCACTGATCACGAGACTGATCATGCACTGATCACGTCTATATCATGCACTGATCACATGACTGCCCATGCACTGATCACGTGGATGATCATACACTAATCATGTGACAGATCATGCACTGATCACGTGGCTGATCATGCACTGATACCGTGACTGAGCATGGACTGATCACATGACTATCATGTAGTGATCACGTGACTTAATGGCGCTGATCATGTGACTGATCATGCGCTGATCATGTTTGCTATCATACACTGATCATGTGCCTCTGGAGGCAATAAACAAAGAGCTGAGTAGGCACGAATCAAACAGTCAGCAGGCAATAATCATGGAACTCAGGTGTGAGGAATCATGCTGCTCAGCTGGCAATAATCAAGCAGCTGAGCAGGCAGGAATTACGCAGCACAGCTGGCAATTGTCAAGCAGATGACAGGCAGGAATCGTGCAGCTCAGCTGGCAATTGTCAAGCAGATGAGCAGACAGTAATCACGCAGCTCAGCAGGCCCAGATCACGTGACTGAGCATGCACTGTTCACGTGGCTGATCATACACTGATCACGTGATGATCATGCACTGATCACTTGGATATCATGCACTGATCACGTGGCTGATCATACACTGTTCACGTGTCTGACCATGCACTGATCACGTGGCTGATCATACACTGCTCACGTAACTGATCATGCACTGATCACGTGGCTATCATGCACTGATCACGTGGCTGAACATGCACTGTTCACGTGGCTGATCACACACCTGTCACGTGACATATCATGCACTGATCACGTGGCACTCATGCACTGATCACGTGGCTGATCATACTCTGCTCACGTAACTCATGCACACATCACGTGGCTATCATGCACTGCTCACGTGGCTCGTCATGGAATGATCACGTAGCTACCATATACTGGTCACGTGACTGATCATGCACAGATCACGTAAATGATCATGCACTGTTCACGTGACTGATCATGTACTGATCACGTGACTGATCATGCACTGATCACGTGGCTATCATGCTCTGCTCACGTGGCTGATCATGCAACGATCACGTAGCAACCATGTACTGGTCACGTGACTGATCATGCACTGATCACGTAATTGATCCTGCACTGATCACGTGGCTCATCATGCACTGATCACGTGGCTGATCACACATGTATCACGTGACTGATCATGCACTGATCACGTGGCTCTCATGCACTGATCACGTGGCTATCATGCACTGATCACGTGGCTGATCATGCACTGATCACGTGGCTGATCACACTGATCACGTGGCTATCATGCACTGATCACGTGGCTATCATGCACTGATCACGTGGCTGATCATGCACTGATCACGTGGCTATCATGCACTGATCACGTGGCTGATCATGCACTGATCACGTGACTGATCATGCACTGATCACGTGGCTGATCATGCACTGATCACGTGGCTGATCATGCACTGATCACGTAACTGATCATGCACTGATCACGTGACTGATCATGCACTGATCACGTGGCTGATCATGCACTGATCACGTGGCTGATCATGCACTGATCACGTGACTGATCATGCACTGATCACGTGGCTGATCATGCACTGATCACGTGGCTGATCATGCACTGATCACGTGGCTGATCATGCACTGATCACGTGACTGATCATGCACTGATCACGTGACTGATCATGCACTGATCACGTGGCTATCATGCACTGATCACGTGGCTGATCATGCATGATCACGCAGCTACCATGTACTGGTCACATGACTGATCATGCACTGATCACGTGACTGATCATGCACTGATCACGTGGCTATCATGCACTACTCACGTGGCTGATCATGCAATGATCATGTAGCTACCATGTACAGGTCACGTGAATGATCATGCACCCATCAGGTGACTGATCATGCACTGATCACGTGGCTATCATGCACTGATCACGTGACTGATCATGCACTGATCACGTCTATATCATGCACTGATCACATGACTGCCCATGCACTGATCACGTGGATGATCATACACTAATCATGTGACAGATCATGCACTGATCACGTGGCTGATCATGCACTGATACGTGACTGAGCATGGACTGATCACATGACTATCATGCAGTGATCACGTGACTTAATGGCACTGATCATGTGACTGATCATGCACTGATCATGTTTGCTATCATACACTGATCATGTGCCTCTGGAGGCAATAAACAAAGAGCTGAGTAGGCACGAATCAAACAGTCAGCAGGCAATAATCATGGAACTCAGGTGTGAGGAATCATGCTGCTCAGCTGGCAATAATCAAGCAGCTGAGCAGGCAGGAATTACGCAGCACAGCTGGCAATTGTCAAGCAGATGACAGGCAGGAATCGTGCAGCTCAGCTGGCAATTGTCAAGCAGATGAGCAGACAGTAATCACGCAGCTCAGCAGGCCCAGATCACGTGACTGAGCATGCACTGTTCACGTGGCTGATCATACACTGATCACGTGATGATCATGCACTGATCACTTGGATATCATGCACTGATCACGTGGCTGATCATACACTGTTCACGTGTCTGACCATGCACTGATCACGTGGCTGATCATACACTGCTCACGTAACTGATCATGCACTGATCACGTGGCTATCATGCACTGATCACGTGGCTGAACATGCACTGTTCACGTGGCTGATCACACACTGTCACGTGACATATCATGCACTGATCACGTGGCACTCATGCACTGATCACGTGGCTGATCATACTCTGCTCACGTAACTCATGCACACATCACGTGGCTATCATGCACTGCTCACGTGGCTGATCATGGAATGATCATGTAACCATATACTGGTCACGTGACTGATCATGCACAGATCACGTAAATGATCATGCACTGTTCACGTGACTGATCATGTACTGATCACGTGACTGATCATGCACTGATCACGTGGCTATCATGCACTGCTCACGTGGCTGATCATGCACGATCACGTGTAACCATGTACTGGTCACGTGACTGATCATGCACTGATCACGTAATTGATCATGCACTGATCACGTGGCTCATCATGCACTGATCACGTGGCTGATCACACATGTATCACGTGACTGATCATGCACTGATCACGTGGCTATCATGCACTGATCACGTGGCTGTCATGCACTGATCACGTGGATATCATGCACTGATCACGTGGCTGATCACACACGTATCACGTGACTGATCATGCACTGATCACGTGGCTATCATGCACTGATCACGTGGCTATCATGCACTGATCACGTGGCTGATCATGCACTGATCACGTGGCTATCATCAGAGCTGATCAATCCATAGCTGATCATGCACTGATCACGTGGCTGATCATGCACTGATCACGTGATTGATCATGCACTGATCACGTGACTGATCATGCACTGATCACGTGGCTATCATGCACTGATCACGTGGCTGATCATGCACTGATCACGTGCCTGATCATGCACTGATCACGTGGCTGATCATGCACTGATCACGTGACTGATCATGCACTGATCACGTGACTGATCATGCACTGATCACGTGGCTATCATGCACTGATCACGTGGCTGATCATGCATGATCACGGCTACATGTACTGATCACGTGACTGATCATGCACTGATCACGTGACTGATCATGCACTGATCACGTGGCTATCATGCACTACTCACGTGGCTGATCATGCAATGATCATGTAGCTATGTACAGGTCACGTGAATGATCATACACCCATCAGGTGACTGATCATGCACTGATCACGTGGCTATCATGCACTGATCACGAGACTGATCATGCACTATTCCGCGTCTATATCATGCACTGATCACATGACTGCCATGCACTGATCACGTGGATGATCATACACTGATCATGTGACTGATCATGCACTGATCACGTGGCTGATCATGCACTGATACCGTGACTGCATGGACTGATCACATGACTATCATGTAGTGATCACGTGACTTAATGGCTGATCATGTGACTGATCATGCTGATCATGTTTGCTATCATACACTGATCATGTGCCTCTGGAGGCAATAAACAAAGAGCTGAGTAGGCACGAATCAAACAGTCAGCAGGCAATAATCATGGAACTCAGGTGTGAGAATCATGCTGCTCAGCTGGCAATAATCAAGCAGCTGAGCAGGCC
>NW_026894948.1:0-50010 GCF_032452875.1 Bos javanicus
TACACTGATCACATGACTGATAATGCACTGATCATCTGGCTATCGTGCACTCATTACCTGGCTATCGTGCACTGATCACGTGGTTGATCATACACTGATCACGAGACTGATCTTGCACTGATCACGTCTGTATCATGCACTGATCACCTGACTGCCCATGCACTGATCACGTGGATAAACATACACTGATCATGTGACAGATCATGCAGTGATCACGCGGCTATCATGCACTGCTCACGTGGCTATCATGCACTGATCACCTGGCTGATCATGCAATGATCACGTAGCTACCATGTACTGGTTACGTGACTGGTCTTGCACTGCTCACGTAATTGATCATGCACTGATCAGGTGACTTATCATGCACTGTTCACGTGGCTGATCATGCACTGATCACGTGACTGATCATGCACTGATCTCGTTGCTATCATGCACGGTTCACATGGCTGATCATGCAATGATCACGTAGCTATCATGCACTGGTCACGTGACTGATCATGCACTGATCACGTAACTGATCATGCACTGATCACGTGGCTGATCATGCACTGATCACGTGACTGATCATGCACTGATCACGTGGCTGATCATGCACTGATCACGTAGCTACCATGCACTGGTCACGTGACTGATCATGCACTGATCACGTAATTGATCATGCACTGATCACGTGGCTCATCATGCACTGATCACGTGGCTGATCACACACGTATCACGTGACTGATCATGCACTGATCACGTGGCTATCATGCACTGATCACGTGGCTGATCATGCACTGATCACGTGGCTATCATGCACTGATCACGTGGCTGATCATGCACTGATCACGTGACTGATCATGCACTGATCACGTGACTATCATGCACTGATCACGTGGCTATCATGCACTGATCACGTGGCTGATCATGCACTGATCACGTGGCTATCATGCACTGATCACGTGGCTGATCATGCACTGATCATGCAGCTATCATGCACTGATCACGTGACTGATCATGCACTGATCACGTGGCTGATCATGCACTGATCACGTGACTGATCATGCACTGATCACGTGGCTGTCATGCACTGATCACGTGGCTATCATGCACTGATCACGTGGCTGATCATGCACTGATCACGTGACTGATCATGCACTGATCACGTGGCTATCATGCACTGATCACGTGGCTGATCATGCACTGATCACGGGACTGATCATGCACTGATCATGGCTATCATGCACTGATACATGACTGACATGCACTGATCACGTGGCTGATCATGCACTGATCACGTGACTGATCATGCACTGATCACGTGACTGATCATGCACTGATCACGTGGCTGATCATGCACTGATCACGTGGCTATCATGCACTGATCACGTGGCTGATCATGCACTGATCACGTAGCTACCATGTACTGATCACGTGACTGATCATGCACTGATCACGTAATTGATCATGCACTGATCACGTGGCTGATCATGCACTGATCACGTGGCTGATCATGCACTGATCACGTGACTGATCATGCACTGATCACGTGACTGATCATGCACTGATCACGTGGCTATCATGCACTGATCACGTGGCTGATCATACTGATCACGTGCCTCGTCATGCACTGATCACGTGGCTGATCATGCACTGATCACGTGACTGATCACACACTGATCACGTGACTGATCATGCACTGATCACGTGGCTATCATGCACTGATCACGTGGCTATCATGCACTGATCACGTGGATATCATGCACTGATCACGTGGCTGATCATACACTGATCACGTGACTGATCATGCACTGATCACGTGGCTATCATGCACTGATCACGTGGCTGATCATGCACTGATCACGTAGCTATCATGCACTGATCACGTGACTGATCATGCACTGATCACGTAGCTGATCATGCACTGATCACGTGACTGATCATGCACTGATCACGTAACTGATCATGCACTGATCACGTGGCTATCATGCACTGATCACGTGGCTGATCATGCACTGATCACGTGCTATCATGCACTGATCACGTGACTGATCATGCACTGATCACGTAACTGATCATGCACTGATCACGTGGCTGATCATGCACTGATCACGTGACTGATCATGCACTGATCACGTGACTGATCATGCACTGATCACGTGGCTGATCATGCACTGATCACGTGGCTACCATGCACTGATCACGTGACTGATCATGCACTGATCACGTGGCTGATCATGCACTGATCACGTGGCTGATCATGCACTGATCACGTGACTGATCATGCACTGATCACGTGGCTGATCATGCACTGATCACGTGGCTATCATGCACTGATCACGTGGCTGATCATGCACTGATCACGTAGCTATCATGCACTGATCACGTGACTGATCATGCACTGATCACGTGACTGATCATGCACTGATCACGTGGCTGATCATGCACTGATCACGTGACTGATCATGCACTGATCACGTGACTGATCATGCACTGATCACGTGGCTATCATGCACTGATCACGTGGCTGATCATGCACTGATCACGCAGCTATCATGCACTGATCACGTGACTGATCATGCACTGATCACGTGACTGATCATGCACTGATCACGTGGCTGATCATGCACTGATCACGTGGCTATCATGCACTGATCACGTGGCTGATCATGCACTGATCATGTAGCTACCATGTACAGTCACGTGAATGATCATACACCCATCAGGTGACTGATCATGCACTGATCACGTGGCTATCATGCACTGATCACGAGACTGAACATGCACTGATCACGTCTAATCATGCACTGATCACATGACTGCCCATGCACTGATCACGTGGATGATCATACACTAATCATGTGACAGATCATGCACTGATCACGTGGCTGATCATGCACTGATACCGTGACTGAGCATGGACTGATCACATGACTATCATGTAGTGATCACGTGACTTAATGGCGCTGATCATGTGACTGATCATGCGCTGATCATGTTTGCTATCATACACTGATCATGTGCCTCTGGAGGCAATAAACAAAGAGCTGAGTAGGCACGAATCAAACAGTCAGCAGGCAATAATCATGGAACTCAGCTGTGAGGAATCATGCTGCTCAGCTGGCAATAATCAAGCAGCTGAGCAGGCAGGAATTACGCAGCACAGCTGGCAATTGTCAAGCAGATGACAGGCAGGAATCGTGCAGCTCAGCTGGCAATTGTCAAGCAGATGAGCAGACAGTAATCACGCAGCTCAGCAGGCCCTGATCACGTGACTGAGCATGCACTGTTCACGTGGCTGATCATACACTGATCACGTGACTGATCATGCACTGATCACTTGGATATCATGCACTGATCACGTGGCTGATCATACACTGTTCACGTGTCTGACCATGCACTGATCACGTGGCTGATCATACACTGCTCACGTAACTGATCATGCACTGATCACGTGGCTATCATGCACTGATCACGTGGCTGATCATGCACTGATCACGTGGCTGATCATGCACTGATCACGTGGCTATCATGCACTGATCACGTGGCTGATCATGCACTGATCACGTGACTGATCATGCACTGATCACGTGACTGATCATGCACTGATCACGTGGCTGATCATGCACTGATCACGTGGCTATCATGCACTGATCACGTGACTGATCATGCACTGATCACGTGACTGATCATGCACTGATCACGTGACTGATCATGCACTGATCACGTGGCTATCATGCACTGATCACGTGGCTGATCATGCACTGATCACGTGACTGATCATGCACTGATCACGTGGCTGATCATGCACTGATCACGTGGCTATCATGCACTGATCACGTGGCTGATCATGCACTGATCACGTGACTGATCATGCACTGATCACGTCTGATCATGCACTGATCACGTGACTGATCATGCACTGATCACGTGGATGATCATGCACTGATCACGTGACTGATCATGCACTGATCACGTGGCTATCATGCACTGATCACGTGGCTGATCATGCAATGATCACGTAGCTACCATGTACTGATCACGTGACTGATCATGCACTGATCACGTGACTGATCATGCACTGATCACGTGACTGATCATGCACTGATCACGTGACTGATCATGCACTGATCACGTGGCTATCATGCACTGATCACGTGGCTGATCATGCACTGATCACGTGTCTGATCATGCACTGATCACGTGGCTGATCATGCACTGATCACGTAACTGATCATGCACTGATCACGTGGCTATCATGCACTGATCACGTGGCTGATCATGCACTGATCACGTGGCTGATCATGCACTGATCACGTGACTGATCATGCACTGATCACGTGGCACTCATGCACTGATCACGTGGCTGATCATGCACTGATCACGTGACTGATCATGCACTGATCACGTGGCTATCATGCACTGATCACGTGGCTGATCATGCAATGATCACGTAGCTACCATGCACTGATCACGTGACTGATCATGCACTGATCACGTAAATGATCATGCACTGATCACGTGACTGATCATGCACTGATCACGTGACTGATCATGCACTGATCACGTGGCTATCATGCACTGATCACGTGGCTGATCATGCACTGATCACGGCTGATCATGCACTGATCACGTGACTGATCATGCACTGATCACGTGGCTGATCATGCACTGATCACGTGGCTGATCATGCACTGATCACGTGGCTGATCATGCACTGATCACGTGGCTATCATGCACTGATCACGTGGCTGATCATGCACTGATCACGTGACTGATCATGCACTGATCACGTGGCTGATCATGCACTGATCACGTGGCTGATCATGCACTGATCACGTGGCTATCATGCACTGATCACGTGGCTGATCATGCACTGATCACGTGGCTATCATGCACTGATCACGTGACTGATCATGCACTGATCACGTGACTGATCATGCACTGATCACGTGGCTGATCATGCACTGATCACGTGACTGATCATGCACTGATCACGTGACTGATCATGCACTGATCACGTGGCTATCATGCACTGATCACGTGGCTGATCATGCACTGATCACGTGACTGATCATGCACTGATCACGTGACTGATCATGCACTGATCACGTGGCTGATCATGCACTGATCACGTGGCTATCATGCACTGATCACGTGGCTGATCATGCACTGATCACGTGACTGATCATGCACTGATCACGTGGCTATCATGCACTGATCACGTGGCTATCATGCACTGATCACGTGGCTGATCATGCACTGATCACGTGACTGATCATGCACTGATCACGTGACTATCATGCACTGATCACGTGGCTATCATGCACTGATCACGTGGCTATCATGCACTGATCACGTGGCTGATCATGCACGATCACGTGACTGATCATGCACTGATCACGTGGCTATCATGCACTGATCACGTGGCTATCATGCACTGATCACGTGGCTGATCATGCACTGATCACGTAGCAACCATGTACTGGTCATGTGGGTCACGTGGCTGATAATGCACTGATCACGTGACTGATCATGCACTGATCACGTGGCTGATCATGCACTGATCACGTGGCTATCATGCACTGATCACGTGGCTGATCATGCACTGATCACGCAGCTACCATGTACTGATCACATGACTGATCATGCACTGATCACGTGATTGATCATGCACTGATCACGTGGCTTATCATGCATTGATCATGTGACTGATCATGTGCTGATCATGTTTGGTATCATACACTGATCATGTGCCTCTGGAGGCAATGAACAAAGAGCTGAGTAGGCACGAATCAGTCAGCAGGCAATAATCATGGAACTCAGCTGTGAGGAATCATGCTGCTCAGCTGGCAATAATCAAGCAGATGAGCAGGCAGGAATTACGCAGCACAGCTGGCAATTGTCAAGCAGATGACAGGCAGGAATCATGCAGCTCAGCTGGCAATTGTCAAGCAGATGAGCAGACAGTAATCACGCAGCTCAGCAGGCCCTGATCACGTGACTGAGCATGCACTGTTCACGTGGCTGATCATACACTGATCACGTGACTGATCATGCACTGATCACGTGGCTATCATGCACTGATCACGTGACTGATCATGCACTGATCACGTGGCTGATGCACTGATCACGTGGCTGATCATGCACTGATCACGTGGCTGATCATGCACTGATCACGTGGCTATCATGCACTGATCACGTGGCTATCATGCACTGATATCATGCACTGATCACGTGGCTGATCACACTGATCACGTGACTGATCATGCACTGATCACGTGACTATCATGCACTGATCACGTGGCTATCATGCACTGATCACGTGGCTGATCATGCACTGATCACGTAGCTATCATGCACTGATCACGTGACTGATCATGCACTGATCACGTGACTGATCATGCACTGATCACGTGGCTGATCATGCACTGATCACGTGACTGATCATGCACTGATCACGTGGCTGATCATGCACTGATCACGTGGCTGATCATGCACTGATCACGTGACTGATCATGCACTGATCACGTGGCTATCATGCACTGATCACGTGGCTGATCATGCACTGATCACGCAGCTACATGCATGTCACGTGACTGATCATGCACTGATCACGTGACTGATCATGCACTGATCACGTGGCTATCATGCACTGATCACGTGGATATCATGCACTGATCACGTGGCTGATCACACACGATCACGTGACTGATCATGCACTGATCACGTGACTGATCATGCACTGATCACGTGACTGATCATGCACTGATCAGTGGCTATCATGCACTGATCACGTGGCTGATCATGCACTGATCACGTGACTGATCATGCACTGATCACTGGCTATCATGCACTGATCACTGGCTATCATGCACTGATCACGTGGCTGATCATGCACTGATCACGTGACTGATCATGCACTGATCACGTCTATATCATGCACTGATCACATGACTGATCATGCACTGATCACGTGGCTGATCATACACTGATCATGTGACTGATCATGCACTGATCACGTGGCTATCATGCACTGATCACGTGGCTGATCATACACTATCACGTGACTGATCATGCACTGATCACGTGGCTATCATGCACTGATCACGTGGCTGATCATGCAATGATCACGTAGCTACCATGCACTGATCACGTGACTGATCATGCACTGATCACGTAATGATCATGCACTGATCACGTGACTGATCATGCACTGATCACGTGACTGATCATGCACTGATCACGTGGCTATCATGCACTGCTCACGTGGCTGATCATGCACTGATCACGTAGCTACCATGCACTGATCACGTGACTGATCATGCACTGATCACGTGACTGATCATGCACTGATCACGTGGCTGATCATGCACTGATCACGTGACTGATCATGCACTGATCACGTGGCTATCATGCACTGATCACGTGGCTGATCATGCACTGATCACGTGGCTGATCATGCACTGATCACGTGACTGATCATGCACTGATCACGTGGCTGATCATGCACTGATCACGTGGCTATCATGCACTGATCACGTGGCTGATCATGCACTGATCACGCAGCTATCATGCACTGATCACGTGACTGATCATGCACTGATCACGTGACTGATCATGCACTGATCACGTGGCTATCATGCACTGATCACGTGGCTGATCATGCACTGATCACGTAGCTATCATGCACTGATCACGTGACTGATCATGCACTGATCACGTGACTGATCATGCACTGATCACGTGGCTGATCATGCACTGATCACGTGACTGATCATGCACTGATCACGTGGCTGATCATGCACTGATCACGTGGCTGATCATGTCTGATCACGTGACTGATCATGCACTGATCACGTGGCTATCATGCACTGATCACGTGGCTGATCATGCACTGATCACGTAGCTACCATGCACTGATCACGTGACTGATCATGCACTGATCACGTAATTGATCATGCACTGATCACGTGACTGATCATGCACTGATCACGTGACTGATCATGCACTGATCACGTGACTGATCATGCACTGATCACGTGGCTATCATGCACTGATCACGTGGCTGATCATGCAATGATCACGTAGCTACCATGTACTGGTCACGTGACTGATCATGCACTGATCACGTAATTGATCATGCACTGATCACGTGGCTGATCATGCACTGATCACGTGGCTGATCATGCACTGATCACGTGACTGATCATGCACTGATCACGTGACTGATCATGCACTGATCACGGGACTGATCATGCACTGATCACGTGGCTGATCATGCACTGATCACGTGCTGATCATGCACTGATCACGTGGCTGATCATGCACTGATCACGTGGCTGATCATGCACTGATCACGTGACTATCATGCACTGATCACGTGGCTGATCATGCACTGATCACGTCGATAACATGCACTGATCACGTGGCTGATCACACACGTATCACGTGACTGATCATGCACTGATCACGTGGCTATCATGCACTGATCACGTGGCTGATCATGCAATGATCACGTAGCTACCATGCACTGGTCACGTGACTGATCATGCACTGATCAGGTAATTGATCATGCACTGATCACGTGACTGATCATGCACTGATCACGTGACTGATCATGCACTGATCACGTGACTGATCATGCACTGATCACGTGGCTATCATGCACTGATCACGTGGCTGATCATGCACTGATCACGTGGCTATCATGCACTGATCACGTGACTGATCATGCACTGATCACGTGATTGATCATGCACTGATCACGTGGCTGATCATGCACTGATCACGTGGCTGATCATGCACTGATCACGTGACTGATCATGCACTGATCACGGACTGATCATGCACTGATCACGTGGCTGATCATGCACTGATCACGTGCTGATCATGCACTGATCACGTGGCTGATCATGCACTGATCACGTGGCTGATCATGCACTGATCACGTGACTGATCATGCACTGATCACGTGGCTGATCATGCACTGATCACGTGGCTGATCATGCACTGATCACGTGACTGATCATGCACTGATCACGTGACTGATCATGCACTGATCACGTGGCTATCCTGCACTGATCACGTGGCTGATCATGCACTGATCACGTGGCTGATCATGCACTGATCACGTGACTGATCATGCACTGATCACGTGGCTATCATGCACTGATCACGTGGCTGATCATGCACTGATCACGTGCCTGTCATGCACTGATCACGTGACTGATCATGCACTGATCACGTGGCTGATCATGCACTGATCACGTGACTGATCATGCACTGATCACGTGGCTGATCATGCACTGATCACGTAGCTGCCATGTACTGATCACGTGACTGATCATGCACTGATCACGTAATTGATCATGCACTGATCACGTGACTTATCATGCACTGATCACGTGACTGATCATGCACTGATCACGTGACTGATCATGCACTGATCACGTGGCTATCATGCACTGCTCACGTGGCTGATCATGCAATGATCACGTAGCTACCATGTACTGGTCACGTGACTGATCATGCACTGATCACGTAATTGATCATGCACTGATCACGTGGCTGATCATGCACTGATCACGTGGCTGATCATGCACTGATCACGTGACTGATCATGCACTGATCACGTGACTGATCATGCACTGATCACGGGAATGATCATGCACTGATCACGTGCTGTCATGCACTGATCACGTGCTGATCATGCACTGATCACGTGGCTGATCATGCACTGATCACGTGCCTGATCATGCACTGATCACGTGACTATCATGCACTGATCACGTGGCTATCATGCACTGATCACGTGGCTATCATGCACTGATCATTGGGCTGATAACACACGTATCACGTGACTGATCATGCACTGATCACGTGGCTATCATGCACTGATCACGTGGCTATCATGCACTGATCACGTGGCTGATCACACACGTATCACGTGACTGATCATGCACTGATCACGTGGCTGATCATGCACTGATCACGTGGCTATCATGCACTGATCACGTGGCTGATCATGCACTGATCACGTGCTATCATGCACTGATCACGTGACTGATCATGCACTGATCACGTGGCTGATCATGCACTGATCACGTGGCTGATCATGCACTGATCACGTGACTGATCATGCACTGATCACGTGACTGATCATGCACTGATCACGTGGCTATCATGCACTGATCACGTGACTGCGCATGCAGTGATGACGTGGCTGTTCAGGCACTGATCACGTGTTTATCAGGCAGTGATCAGTGACTGACAGGCGCTGATCAGGGGACTGTGCACGCACTGATCAGGTGGCTGATCAGAAACTGACCACCTGACCGCGCATGCAGTGATCACGTGGCTGGTCGGGCACTGATCACGTGTTTATCATACGGTGATCACGTGACTGAGAGGCGCTGATCACGTGACTGTGCCGTCAGTGATCACGTGGCTGAGCAGGCACTGATATCGTGACTGAGCATGCAATGATCATGTGCCGGGAGCCGGGGAGGCATTCCACTCTGGACAAAGGTCATGAGGAAGGAGGCTCGGCATACGCAAATGCGGAATCGAGCCTCAGGAGTCCACCCGGATATTCTCGAGCATCTCCCCCCAAAAAACCGGAGTCTGCCTACTGTATTGCTTTGTGCTCTCACCTCTGATTTCACTGGGGGCTGTCCCCCACCACCATCTCGCTCTCTCTGTCAAAGAGTTAACTTACAGCTCCAATTCATCAAGTTCCTTGTCATTCTTCCCTTTAACTTCCAGCTGAGTCTCCATTTGGAGCCCGGAACCCACCACGCTTACTAATTATGCCTGGGCTGCTATGACCCACTCGAGAAGCTGTCTAGGGTGAGGCACCTTTCGCTATTCGAGAGGGCGCCTGCGGCCTACGTAAGTGGTGCAAACTTCTTGTCTTGAAGTTTGATTGGTCTTCCGCGTAAACCAAGCTACTCAGTCTCTTTTCTCCACCGAATTTTCCTACTGAGCTCTCCTCATACTATTATTCTTGACATCTCTGATTAGCATATAAAGAGTCGCCTAGGCCATCTCTCCTTCGAATACCCTGGATCAGTTGGGGCTGGTCCCTGGCAGGTGGCGACCGAACAGGGACCTCAGGAGGCAATACTCAAAGAGCTGAGCAGACACGAACCACGCAATCAGCAGGCAATAAGCATGGAGCTCAGCAGTGACGAATCATGCTGCTCAACTGGCAATAATCAAGCACGTGACCAGGCAGGAATCACGCAGCTCAGCTGGCAATTGTCAAGCAGATGAGCCGACAGGAATCACACAGCTCAGATGGCAATTGTCATGCAGATGAGCCGGCAGGAATCACGCAGCTCAGCAGGCCCTGATCACGTGACTCTGCAGGCACTGATCACGTGGCTGATCAAGTCCAGATCACGTGACTGAGCATGCACTGATCACGTGGCTATCATGCACTGATGACGTGACTGCGCATGCACTGATGACGTGGCTGATCAGGCACTGATCACATGGCTCATCATGCACTGATCACGTGTTTATCAGGCAATGATCAGTGACAGACAGGCGCTGATCATGGGACTGTGCACGCACTGATCACGTGGCTATCATGCACTGATCACGTGACTGCGCATGCACTGATGACGTGGCTGTTCGGGCACTGATCACGTGTTTATCAGGCAGTGATCAGTGACTGACAGGCGCTGATCAGGGGACTGTGCACGCACTGATCAGGTGGCTGATCAGGAACTGACCACCTGACTGCGCATGCAGTGATCACGTGGCTGGTCGTTCACTGATCACGTGTTTATCATACGGTGATCACGTGACTGAGAGGCGCTGATCACGTGACTGTGCCGTCAGTGATCACGTGGCTGAGCAGGCACTGATATCGTGACTGAGCATGCACTGATCATGTGCCGGGAGCCGGGGAGGCATTCCACTCTGGACAAAGGTCATGAGGAAGGAGGCTCGGCATACGCAAATGCGGGATCGAGCCTCAGGAGTCCACCCGGATATTCTCGAGCATCTCCCCCCAAAAAAACCGGAGTCTGCCTACTGTATTGCTTTGTGCTCTCACCTCTGATTTCACTGGGGGCTGTCCCCCACCACCATCTCGCTCTCTCTGTCAAAGAGTTAACTTACAGCTCCAATTCATAAAGTTCCTTGTCATTCTTCCCTTTAACTTCCAGCTGAGTCTCCATCTGGAGCGCGGAACCCACCACGCTTACTAATTATGCCTGGGCTGCTAAGACCCACTCGAGAAGGTGTCTAGGGTGAGGCACCTTTCGCTATTCGAGAGGGCGCCTGCGGCCTACGTAAGTGGTGCAAACTTCTTGTCTTGAAGTTTGATTGGTCTTCCGCGTAAACCAAGGTACTCAGTCTCTTTTCTCCACCGAATTTTCCTACTGAGCTCTCCTCATACTATTATTCTTGACATCTCTGATTAGCATATAAAGAATCGCCTAGGCCATCTCTCCTTCGAATACCCTGGATCAGTTGGGGCTGGTCCCCGGCAGGTGGCGACCGAACAGGGACCTCAGGAGGCAATACTCAAAGAGCTGAGCAGACACGAACCACGCAATCAGCAGGCAATAAGCATGGAGCTCAGCAGTGACGAATCATGCTGCTCAACTGGCAATAATCAAGCACGTGACCAGGCAGGAATCACGCAGCTCAGCTGGCAATTGTCAAGCAGATGAGCCGACAGGAATCACGCAGCTCAGCTGGCAATTGTCATGCAGATGACCCGGCAGGAATCACGCAGCTCAGCAGGCCCTGAACACGTGACTCTGCAGGCACTGATCACGTGGCTGATCAAGTCCAGATCACGTGGCTGAGCATGCACTGATCACGTGGCTATCATGCACTGATGACGTGACTGCGCATGCACAGATGATGTGGCTGATCGGGCACTGATCACATGGCTCATCATGCACTTATCACGTGTTTATAAGGCAATGATCAGTGACTGACAGGCGCTGATCATGGGACTGTGCACGCACTGATCACGTGGCTATCATGCACTGATCACGTGACTGCGCATGCACTGATGACGTGGCTGTTCGGGCACTGATCACGTGTTTATCAGGCAGTGATCAGTGACTGACAGGCGCTGATCAGGGGACTGTGCACGCACTGATCAGGTGGCTGATCAGGAACTGACCACCTGACGCGCATGCAGTGATCACGTGGCTGGTCGTTCACTGATCACGTGTTTATCATACGGTGATCACGTGACTGAGAGGCGCTGATCACGTGACTGTGCCGTCAGTGATCACGTGGCTGAGCAGGCACTGATATCTTGACTGAGCATGCACTGATCATGTGCCGGGAGCCGAGGAGGCATTCCACTTTGGACAAAGGTCATGAGGAAGGAGGCTCGGCATACGCAAATGCGGGATCGAGCCTCAGAGTCCACCCGGATATTCTCGAGCATCTCCCCCCAAAAAAACCGGAGTCTGCCTACTGTATTGCTTTGTGCTCTCACCTCTGATTTCACTGGGGGCTGTCCCCCACCACCATCTCGCTCTCTCTGTCAAAGAGTTAACTTACAGCTCAATTCATAAAGTTCCTTGTCATTCTTCCCTTTAACTTCCAGCTGAGTCTCCATCTGAGCGCGGAACCCACCACGCTTACTAATTATGCCTGGGCTGCTAAGACCCACTCGAGAAGGTGTCTAGGGTGAGGCACCTTTCGCTATTCGAGAGGGCGCCTGCGGCCTACGTAAGTGGTGCAAACTTCTTGTCTTGAAGTTTGATTGGTCTTCCGCGTAAACCAAGGTACTCAGTCTCTTTTCTCCACCGAATTTTCCTACTGAGCTCTCCTCATACTATTATTCTTGACATCTCTGATTAGCATATAAAGAATCGCCTAGGCCATCTCTCCTTCGAATACCCTGGATCAGTTGGGGCTGGTCCCCGGCAGGTGGCGACCGAACAGGGACCTCAGGAGGCAATACTCAAAGAGCTGAGCAGACACGAACCACGCAATCAGCAGGCAATAAGCATGGAGCTCAGCAGTGACGAATCATGCTG
Source organism: Bos javanicus (assembly GCF_032452875.1). Lineage (NCBI taxonomy): Eukaryota > Metazoa > Chordata > Mammalia > Artiodactyla > Bovidae > Bos > Bos javanicus. The sequence goes on from NW_026894948.1 coordinate 14,004, forward strand.
CTCAACTGGCAATAATCAAGCACGTGACCAGGCAGGAATCAAGCAGCTCAGCTGGCAATTGTCAAGCAGATGAGCCGACAGGAATCACGCAGCTCAGCTGGCAATTGTCATGCAGATGAGCCGGCAGAATCACGCAGCTCAGCAGGCCCTGAACACGTGACTCTGCAGGCACTGATCACGTGGCTGATCAAGTCCAGATCACGTGGCTGAGCATGCACTGATCACGTGGCTATCATGCACTGATGACGTGACTGCGCATCCACTGATGACGTGGCTTATCGAGCACTGATCACATGGCTCATCATGCACTGATCACGTGTTTATCAGGCAATGATCAGTGACTGACAGGCGCTGATCATGGGACTGTGCACGCACTGATCACGTGGCTATCATGCACTGATCACGTGACTGCGCATGCACTGATGACGTGGCTGTTCGGGCACTGATCACGTGTTTATCAGGCAGTGATCAGTGACTGACAGGCGCTGATCAGGGGACTGTGCACGCACTGATCAGGTGGCTGATCAGGAACTGACCACCTGACCGCGCATGCAGTGATCACGTGGCTGGTCGTTCACTGATCACGTGTTTATCATACGGTGATCACGTGACTGAGAGGCGCTGATCACGTGACTGTGCCGTCAGTGATCACGTGGCTGAGCAGGCACTGATATCGTGACTGAGCATGCACTGATCATGTGCCGGGAGCCGGGGAGGCATTCCACTCTGGACAAAGGTCATGAGGAAGGAGGCTCGGCATACGCAAATGCGGGATCGAGCCTCAGAGTCCACCCGGATATTCTCGAGCATCTCCCCCCAAAAAAACCGGAGTCTGCCTACTGTATTGCTTTGTGCTCTCACCTCTGATTTCACTGGGGGCTGTCCCCCACCACCATCTCGCTCTCTCTGTCAAAGAGTTAACTTACAGCTCCAATTCATAAAGTTCCTTGTCATTCTTCCCTTTAACTTCCAGCTGAGTCTCCATCTGGAGCGCGGAACCCACCACGCTTACTAATTATGCCTGGGCTGCTAAGACCCACTCGAGAAGGTGTCTAGGGTGAGGCACCTTTCGCTATTCGAGAGGCGCCTGCGGCCTACGTAAGTGGTGCAAACTTCTTGTCTTGAAGTTTGATTGGTCTTCCGCGTAAACCAAGGTACTCAGTCTCTTTTCTCCACCGAATTTTCCTACTGAGCTCTCCTCATACTATTATTCTTGACATCTCTGATTAGCATATAAAGAGTCGCCTAGGCCATCTCTCCTTCGAATACCCTGGATCAGTTGGGGCTGGTCCCCGGCAGGTGGCGACCGAACAGGGACCTCAGGAGGCAATACTCAAAGAGCTGAGCAGACACGAACCACGCAATCAGCAGGCAATAAGCATGGAGCTCAGCAGTGACGAATCATGCTGCTCAACTGGCAATAATCAAGCACGTGACCAGGCAGGAATCACGCAGCTCAGCTGGCAATTGTCAAGCAGATGAGCCGACAGGAATCACGCAGCTCAGCTGGCAATTGTCATGCAGATGACCCGGCAGGAATCACGCAGCTCAGCAGGCCCTGAACACGTGACTCTGCAGGCACTGATCACGTGGCTGATCAAGTCCAGATCACGTGGCTGAGCATGCACTGATCACGTGGCTATCATGCACTGATGACGTGACTGCGCATCCACTGATGACGTGGCTTATCGAGCACTGATCACATGGCTCATCATGCACTGATCACGTGTTTATCAGGCAATGATCAGTGACTGACAGGCGCTGATCATGGGACTGTGCACGCACTGATCACGTGGCTATCATGCACTGATCACGTGACTGCGCATGCACAGATGACGTGGCTGTTCGGGCACTGATCACGTGTTTATCAGGCAGTGATCAGTGACTGACAGGCGCTGATCAGGGGACTGTGCACGCACTGATCAGATGGCTGATCAGGAACTGACCACCTGACCGCGCATGCAGTGATGACGTGGCTGTTCGTTCACTGATCACGTGTTTATCAGGCAGTGATCACGTGACTGACAGGCGCTGATCAGGTGACTGTGCCGTCAGTGATCACGTGGCTGAGCAGGCACTGATATCGTGACTGAGCATGCACTGATCATGTGCCGGGAGCCGGGGAGGCATTCCACTCTGGACAAAGGTCATGAGGAAGGAGGCTCGGCATACGCAAATGCGGGATCGAGCCTCAGGAGTCCACCGGGATATTCTCGAGCATCTCCCCCAAAAAAACCGGAGTCTGCCTACTGTATTGCTTTGTGCTCTCACCTCTGATTTCACTGGGGGCTGTCCCCCACCACCATCTCGCTCTCTCTGTCAAAGAGTTAACTTACAGCTCCAATTCATAAAGTTCCTTGTCATTCTTCCCTTTAACTTCCAGCTGAGTCTCCATCTGAGCGCGGAACCCACCACGCTTACTAATTATGCCTGGGCTGCTAAGACCCACTCGAGAAGGTGTCTAGGGTGAGGCACCTTTCGCTATTCGAGAGGGCGCCTGCGGCCTACGTAAGTGGTGCAAACTTCTTGTCTTGAAGTTTGATTGGTCTTCCGCGTAAACCAAGCTACTCAGTCTCTTTTCTCCACCGAATTTTCCTACTGAGCTCTCCTCATACTATTATTCTTGACATCTCTGATTAGCATATAAATAGTCGCCTAGGCCATCTCTCCTTCGAATACCCTGGATCAGTTGGGGCTGGTCCCCGGCAGGTGGCGACCGAACAGGGACCTCAGGAGGCAATACTCAAAGAGCTGAGCAGACACGAACCACGCAATCAGCAGGCAATAAGCATGGAGCTCAGCAGTGACGAATCATGCTGCTCAACTGGCAATAATCAAGCACGTGACCAGGCAGGAATCACGCAGCTCAGCTGGCAATTGTCAAGCAGATGAGCCGACAGGAATCACGCAGCTCAGCTGGCAATTGTCATGCAGATGAGCCGGCAGGAATCACGCAGCTCAGCAGGCCCTGATCACGTGACTCTGCAGGCACTGATCACGTGGCTGATCAAGTCCAGATCACGTGACTGAGCATGCACTGATCACGTGGCTATCATGCACTGATGACGTGACTGCGCATGCACTGATGACGTGGCTGATCGGGCACTGATCACATGGCTCATCATGCACTGATCACGTGTTTATCAGGCAATGATCAGTGACTGACAGGCGCTGATCATGGGACTGTGCACGCACTGATCACGTGGCTATCATGCACTGATCACGTGACTGCGCATGCACTGATGACGTGGCTGTTCGGGCACTGATCACGTGTTTATCAGGCAGTGATCAGTGACTGACAGGCGCTGATCAGGGGACTGTGCACGCACTGATCAGGTGGCTGATCAGGAACTGACCACCTGACCGCGCATGCAGTGATCACGTGGCTGGTCGTTCACTGATCACGTGTTTATCATACGGTGATCACGTGACTGAGAGGCGCTGATCACGTGACTGTGCCGTCAGTGATCACGTGGCTGAGCAGGCACTGATATCGTGACTGAGCATGCACTGATCATGTGCCGGGAGCCGGGGAGGCATTCCACTCTGGACAAAGGTCATGAGGAAGGAGGCTCGGCATACGCAAATGCGGGATCGAGCCTCAGGAGTCCACCCGGATATTCTCGAGCATCTCCCCCCAAAAAAAGGAGTCTGCCTACTGTATTGCTTTGTGCTCTCACCTCTGATTTCACTGGGGGCTGTCCCCCACCACCATCTCGCTCTCTCTGTCAAAGAGTTAACTTACAGCTCCAATTCATAAAGTTCCTTGTCATTCTTCCCTTTAACTTCCAGCTGAGTCTCCATCTGGAGCGCGGAACCCACCACGCTTACTAATTATGCCTGGGCTGCTAAGACCCACTCGAGAAGGTGTCTAGGGTGAGGCACCTTTCGCTATTCGAGAGGGCGCCTGCGGCCTACGTAAGTGGTGCAAACTTCTTGTCTTGAAGTTTGATTGGTCTTCCGCGTAAACCAAGCTACTCAGTCTCTTTTCTCCACCGAATTTTCCTACTGAGCTCTCCTCATACTATTATTCTTGACATCTCTGATTAGCATATAAATAGTCGCCTAGGCCATCTCTCCTTCGAATACCCTGGATCAGTTGGGGCTGGTCCCCGGCAGGTGGCGACCGAACAGGGACCTCAGGAGGCAATACTCAAAGAGCTGAGCAGACACGAACCACGCAATCAGCAGGCAATAAGCATGGAGCTCAGCAGTGACGAATCATGCTGCTCAACTGGCAATAATCAAGCACGTGACCAGGCAGGAATCACGCAGCTCAGCTGGCAATTGTCAAGCAGATGAGCCGACAGGAATCACGCAGCTCAGCTGGCAATTGTCATGCAGATGAGCCGGCAGGAATCACGCAGCTCAGCAGGCCCTGATCACGTGACTCTGCAGGCACTGATCACGTGGCTGATCAAGTCCAGATCACGTGACTGAGCATGCACTGATCACGTGGCTATCATGCACTGATGACGTGACTGCGCATGCACTGATGACGTGGCTGATCGGGCACTGATCACATGGCTCATCATGCACTGATCACGTGTTTATCAGGCAATGATCAGTGACTGACAGGCGCTGATCATGGGACTGTGCACGCACTGATCACGTGGCTATCATGCACTGATCACGTGACTGCGCATGCACTGATGACGTGGCTGTTCGGGCACTGATCACGTGTTTATCAGGCAGTGATCAGTGACTGACAGGCGCTGATCAGGGGACTGTGCACGCACTGATCAGGTGGCTGATCAGGAACTGACCACCTGACCGCGCATGCAGTGATCACGTGGCTGGTCGTTCACTGATCACGTGTTTATCATACGGTGATCACGTGACTGAGAGGCGCTGATCACGTGACTGTGCCGTCAGTGATCACGTGGCTGAGCAGGCACTGATATCGTGACTGAGCATGCACTGATCATGTGCCGGGAGCCGGGGAGGCATTCCACTCTGGACAAAGGTCATGAGGAAGGAGGCTCGGCATACGCAAATGCGGGATCGAGCCTCAGGAGTCCACCCGGATATTCTCGAGCATCTCCCCCCAAAAAACCGGAGTCTGCCTACTGTATTGCTTTGTGCTCTCACCTCTGATTTCACTGGGGGCTGTCCCCCACCACCATCTCGCTCTCTCTGTCAAAGAGTTAACTTACAGCTCCAATTCATAAAGTTCCTTGTCATTCTTCCCTTTAACTTCCAGCTGAGTCTCCATCTGGAGCGCGGAACCCACCACGCTTACTAATTATGCCTGGGCTGCTAAGACCCACTCGAGAAGGTGTCTAGGGTGAGGCACCTTTCGCTATTCGAGAGGGCGCCTGCGGCCTACGTAAGTGGTGCAAACTTCTTGTCTTGAAGTTTGATTGGTCTTCCGCGTAAACCAAGCTACTCAGTCTCTTTTCTCCACCGAATTTTCCTACTGAGCTCTCCTCATACTATTATTCTTGACATCTCTGATTAGCATATAAATAGTCGCCTAGGCCATCTCTCCTTCGAATACCCTGGATCAGTTGGGGCTGGTCCCCGGCAGGTGGCGACCGAACAGGGACCTCAGGAGGCAATACTCAAAGAGCTGAGCAGACACGAACCACGCAATCAGCAGGCAATAAGCATGGAGCTCAGCAGTGACGAATCATGCTGCTCAACTGGCAATAATCAAGCACGTGACCAGGCAGGAATCACGCAGCTCAGCTGGCAATTGTCAAGCAGATGAGCCGACAGGAATCACGCAGCTCAGCTGGCAATTGTCATGCAGATGAGCCGGCAGGAATCACGCAGCTCAGCAGGCCCTGATCACGTGACTCTGCAGGCACTGATCACGTGGCTGATCAAGTCCAGATCACGTGACTGAGCATGCACTGATCACGTGGCTATCATGCACTGATGACGTGACTGCGCATGCACTGATGACGTGGCTGATCGGGCACTGATCACATGGCTCATCATGCACTGATCACGTGTTTATCAGGCAATGATCAGTGACTGACAGGCGCTGATCATGGGACTGTGCACGCACTGATCACGTGGCTATCATGCACTGATCACGTGACTGCGCATGCACTGATGACGTGGCTGTTCGGGCACTGATCACGTGTTTATCAGGCAGTGATCAGTGACTGACAGGCGCTGATCAGGGGACTGTGCACGCACTGATCAGGTGGCTGATCAGGAACTGACCACCTGACCGCGCATGCAGTGATCACGTGGCTGGTCGTTCACTGATCACGTGTTTATCATACGGTGATCACGTGACTGAGAGGCGCTGATCACGTGACTGTGCCGTCAGTGATCACGTGGCTGAGCAGGCACTGATATCGTGACTGAGCATGCACTGATCATGTGCCGGGAGCCGGGGAGGCATTCCACTCTGGACAAAGGTCATGAGGAAGGAGGCTCGGCATACGCAAATGCGGGATCGAGCCTCAGGAGTCCACCCGGATATTCTCGAGCATCTCCCCCCAAAAAAACGGAGTCTGCCTACTGTATTGCTTTGTGCTCTCACCTCTGATTTCACTGGGGGCTGTCCCCCACCACCATCTCGCTCTCTCTGTCAAAGAGTTAACTTACAGCTCCAATTCATAAAGTTCCTTGTCATTCTTCCCTTTAACTTCCAGCTGAGTCTCCATCTGGAGCGCGGAACCCACCACGCTTACTAATTATGCCTGGGCTGCTAAGACCCACTCGAGAAGGTGTCTAGGGTGAGGCACCTTTCGCTATTCGAGAGGGCGCCTGCGGCCTACGTAAGTGGTGCAAACTTCTTGTCTTGAAGTTTGATTGGTCTTCCGCGTAAACCAAGCTACTCAGTCTCTTTTCTCCACCGAATTTTCCTACTGAGCTCTCCTCATACTATTATTCTTGACATCTCTGATTAGCATATAAATAGTCGCCTAGGCCATCTCTCCTTCGAATACCCTGGATCAGTTGGGGCTGGTCCCCGGCAGGTGGCGACCGAACAGGGACCTCAGGAGGCAATACTCAAAGAGCTGAGCAGACACGAACCACGCAATCAGCAGGCAATAAGCATGGAGCTCAGCAGTGACGAATCATGCTGCTCAACTGGCAATAATCAAGCACGTGACCAGGCAGGAATCACGCAGCTCAGCTGGCAATTGTCAAGCAGATGAGCCGACAGGAATCACGCAGCTCAGCTGGCAATTGTCATGCAGATGAGCCGGCAGGAATCACGCAGCTCAGCAGGCCCTGATCACGTGACTCTGCAGGCACTGATCACGTGGCTGATCAAGTCCAGATCACGTGACTGAGCATGCACTGATCACGTGGCTATCATGCACTGATGACGTGACTGCGCATGCACTGATGACGTGGCTGATCGGGCACTGATCACATGGCTCATCATGCACTGATCACGTGTTTATCAGGCAATGATCAGTGACTGACAGGCGCTGATCATGGGACTGTGCACGCACTGATCACGTGGCTATCATGCACTGATCACGTGACTGCGCATGCACTGATGACGTGGCTGTTCGGGCACTGATCACGTGTTTATCAGGCAGTGATCAGTGACTGACAGGCGCTGATCAGGGGACTGTGCACGCACTGATCAGGTGGCTGATCAGGAACTGACCACCTGACCGCGCATGCAGTGATCACGTGGCTGGTCGTTCACTGATCACGTGTTTATCATACGGTGATCACGTGACTGAGAGGCGCTGATCACGTGACTGTGCCGTCAGTGATCACGTGGCTGAGCAGGCACTGATATCGTGACTGAGCATGCACTGATCATGTGCCGGGAGCCGGGGAGGCATTCCACTCTGGACAAAGGTCATGAGGAAGGAGGCTCGGCATACGCAAATGCGGGATCGAGCCTCAGGAGTCCACCCGGATATTCTCGAGCATCTCCCCCCAAAAAACCGGAGTCTGCCTACTGTATTGCTTTGTGCTCTCACCTCTGATTTCACTGGGGGCTGTCCCCCACCACCATCTCGCTCTCTCTGTCAAAGAGTTAACTTACAGCTCCAATTCATAAAGTTCCTTGTCATTCTTCCCTTTAACTTCCAGCTGAGTCTCCATCTGGAGCGCGGAACCCACCACGCTTACTAATTATGCCTGGGCTGCTAAGACCCACTCGAGAAGGTGTCTAGGGTGAGGCACCTTTCGCTATTCGAGAGGGCGCCTGCGGCCTACGTAAGTGGTGCAAACTTCTTGTCTTGAAGTTTGATTGGTCTTCCGCGTAAACCAAGCTACTCAGTCTCTTTTCTCCACCGAATTTTCCTACTGAGCTCTCCTCATACTATTATTCTTGACATCTCTGATTAGCATATAAATAGTCGCCTAGGCCATCTCTCCTTCGAATACCCTGGATCAGTTGGGGCTGGTCCCCGGCAGGTGGCGACCGAACAGGGACCTCAGGAGGCAATACTCAAAGAGCTGAGCAGACACGAACCACGCAATCAGCAGGCAATAAGCATGGAGCTCAGCAGTGACGAATCATGCTGCTCAACTGGCAATAATCAAGCACGTGACCAGGCAGGAATCACGCAGCTCAGCTGGCAATTGTCAAGCAGATGAGCCGACAGGAATCACGCAGCTCAGCTGGCAATTGTCATGCAGATGAGCCGGCAGGAATCACGCAGCTCAGCAGGCCCTGATCACGTGACTCTGCAGGCACTGATCACGTGGCTGATCAAGTCCAGATCACGTGACTGAGCATGCACTGATCACGTGGCTATCATGCACTGATGACGTGACTGCGCATGCACTGATGACGTGGCTGATCGGGCACTGATCACATGGCTCATCATGCACTGATCACGTGTTTATCAGGCAATGATCAGTGACTGACAGGCGCTGATCATGGGACTGTGCACGCACTGATCACGTGGCTATCATGCACTGATCACGTGACTGCGCATGCACTGATGACGTGGCTGTTCGGGCACTGATCACGTGTTTATCAGGCAGTGATCAGTGACTGACAGGCGCTGATCAGGGGACTGTGCACGCACTGATCAGGTGGCTGATCAGGAACTGACCACCTGACCGCGCATGCAGTGATCACGTGGCTGGTCGTTCACTGATCACGTGTTTATCATACGGTGATCACGTGACTGAGAGGCGCTGATCACGTGACTGTGCCGTCAGTGATCACGTGGCTGAGCAGGCACTGATATCGTGACTGAGCATGCACTGATCATGTGCCGGGAGCCGGGGAGGCATTCCACTCTGGACAAAGGTCATGAGGAAGGAGGCTCGGCATACGCAAATGCGGGATCGAGCCTCAGGAGTCCACCCGGATATTCTCGAGCATCTCCCCCCAAAAAAACCGGAGTCTGCCTACTGTATTGCTTTGTGCTCTCACCTCTGATTTCACTGGGGGCTGTCCCCCACCACCATCTCGCTCTCTCTGTCAAAGAGTTAACTTACAGCTCCAATTCATAAAGTTCCTTGTCATTCTTCCCTTTAACTTCCAGCTGAGTCTCCATCTGGAGCGCGGAACCCACCACGCTTACTAATTATGCCTGGGCTGCTAAGACCCACTCGAGAAGGTGTCTAGGGTGAGGCACCTTTCGCTATTCGAGAGGGCGCCTGCGGCCTACGTAAGTGGTGCAAACTTCTTGTCTTGAAGTTTGATTGGTCTTCCGCGTAAACCAAGCTACTCAGTCTCTTTTCTCCACCGAATTTTCCTACTGAGCTCTCCTCATACTATTATTCTTGACATCTCTGATTAGCATATAAATAGTCGCCTAGGCCATCTCTCCTTCGAATACCCTGGATCAGTTGGGGCTGGTCCCCGGCAGGTGGCGACCGAACAGGGACCTCAGGAGGCAATACTCAAAGAGCTGAGCAGACACGAACCACGCAATCAGCAGGCAATAAGCATGGAGCTCAGCAGTGACGAATCATGCTGCTCAACTGGCAATAATCAAGCACGTGACCAGGCAGGAATCACGCAGCTCAGCTGGCAATTGTCAAGCAGATGAGCCGACAGGAATCACGCAGCTCAGCTGGCAATTGTCATGCAGATGAGCCGGCAGGAATCACGCAGCTCAGCAGGCCCTGATCACGTGACTCTGCAGGCACTGATCACGTGGCTGATCAAGTCCAGATCACGTGACTGAGCATGCACTGATCACGTGGCTATCATGCACTGATGACGTGACTGCGCATGCACTGATGACGTGGCTGATCGGGCACTGATCACATGGCTCATCATGCACTGATCACGTGTTTATCAGGCAATGATCAGTGACTGACAGGCGCTGATCATGGGACTGTGCACGCACTGATCACGTGGCTATCATGCACTGATCACGTGACTGCGCATGCACTGATGACGTGGCTGTTCGGGCACTGATCACGTGTTTATCAGGCAGTGATCAGTGACTGACAGGCGCTGATCAGGGGACTGTGCACGCACTGATCAGGTGGCTGATCAGGAACTGACCACCTGACTGCGCATGCAGTGATCACTGATCACGTGATCAGGCAGTGATCAGTGACTGTTGATCACTGATCAGGTGGCTGATCAGTGACCACCTTGCAGTGATCACGTGGCTGGTCGTTCACTGATCACGTGTTTATCATACGGTGATCACGTGACTGAGAGCGCTGATCACGTGACTGTGCCGTCAGTGATCACGTGGCTGAGCAGGCACTGATATCGTGACTGAGCATGCACTGATCATGTGCCGGGAGCCGGGGAGGCATTCCACTCTGGACAAAGGTCATGAGGAAGGAGGCTCGGCATACGCAAATGCGGGATCGAGCCTCAGGAGTCCACCCGGATATTCTCGAGCATCTCCCCCCAAAAAACCGGAGTCTGCCTACTGTATTGCTTTGTGCTCTCACCTCTGATTTCACTGGGGGCTGTCCCCCACCACCATCTCGCTCTCTCTGTCAAAGAGTTAACTTACAGCTCCAATTCATAAAGTTCCTTGTCATTCTTCCCTTTAACTTCCAGCTGAGTCTCCATCTGGAGCGCGGAACCCACCACGCTTACTAATTATGCCTGGGCTGCTAAGACCCACTCGAGAAGGTGTCTAGGGTGAGGCACCTTTCGCTATTCGAGAGGGCGCCTGCGGCCTACGTAAGTGGTGCAAACTTCTTGTCTTGAAGTTTGATTGGTCTTCCGCGTAAACCAAGCTACTCAGTCTCTTTTCTCCACCGAATTTTCCTACTGAGCTCTCCTCATACTATTATTCTTGACATCTCTGATTAGCATATAAATAGTCGCCTAGGCCATCTCTCCTTCGAATACCCTGGATCAGTTGGGGCTGGTCCCCGGCAGGTGGCGACCGAACAGGGACCTCAGGAGGCAATACTCAAAGAGCTGAGCAGACACGAACCACGCAATCAGCAGGCAATAAGCATGGAGCTCAGCAGTGACGAATCATGCTGCTCAACTGGCAATAATCAAGCACGTGACCAGGCAGGAATCACGCAGCTCAGCTGGCAATTGTCAAGCAGATGAGCCGACAGGAATCACGCAGCTCAGCTGGCAATTGTCATGCAGATGAGCCGGCAGGAATCACGCAGCTCAGCAGGCCCTGATCACGTGACTCTGCAGGCACTGATCACGTGGCTGATCAAGTCCAGATCACGTGACTGAGCATGCACTGATCACGTGGCTATCATGCACTGATGACGTGACTGCGCATGCACTGATGACGTGGCTGATCGGGCACTGATCACATGGCTCATCATGCACTGATCACGTGTTTATCAGGCAATGATCAGTGACTGACAGGCGCTGATCATGGGACTGTGCACGCACTGATCACGTGGCTATCATGCACTGATCACGTGACTGCGCATGCACTGATGACGTGGCTGTTCGGGCACTGATCACGTGTTTATCAGGCAGTGATCAGTGACTGACAGGCGCTGATCAGGGGACTGTGCACGCACTGATCAGGTGGCTGATCAGGAACTGACCACCTGACCGCGCATGCAGTGATCACGTGGCTGGTCGTTCACTGATCACGTGTTTATCATACGGTGATCACGTGACTGAGAGGCGCTGATCACGTGACTGTGCCGTCAGTGATCACGTGGCTGAGCAGGCACTGATATCGTGACTGAGCATGCACTGATCATGTGCCGGGAGCCGGGGAGGCATTCCACTCTGGACAAAGGTCATGAGGAAGGAGGCTCGGCATACGCAAATGCGGGATCGAGCCTCAGGAGTCCACCCGGATATTCTCGAGCATCTCCCCCCAAAAAACCGGAGTCTGCCTACTGTATTGCTTTGTGCTCTCACCTCTGATTTCACTGGGGGCTGTCCCCCACCACCATCTCGCTCTCTCTGTCAAAGAGTTAACTTACAGCTCCAATTCATAAAGTTCCTTGTCATTCTTCCCTTTAACTTCCAGCTGAGTCTCCATCTGGAGCGCGGAACCCACCACGCTTACTAATTATGCCTGGGCTGCTAAGACCCACTCGAGAAGGTGTCTAGGGTGAGGCACCTTTCGCTATTCGAGAGGGCGCCTGCGGCCTACGTAAGTGGTGCAAACTTCTTGTCTTGAAGTTTGATTGGTCTTCCGCGTAAACCAAGCTACTCAGTCTCTTTTCTCCACCGAATTTTCCTACTGAGCTCTCCTCATACTATTATTCTTGACATCTCTGATTAGCATATAAATAGTCGCCTAGGCCATCTCTCCTTCGAATACCCTGGATCAGTTGGGGCTGGTCCCCGGCAGGTGGCGACCGAACAGGGACCTCAGGAGGCAATACTCAAAGAGCTGAGCAGACACGAACCACGCAATCAGCAGGCAATAAGCATGGAGCTCAGCAGTGACGAATCATGCTGCTCAACTGGCAATAATCAAGCACGTGACCAGGCAGGAATCACGCAGCTCAGCTGGCAATTGTCAAGCAGATGAGCCGACAGGAATCACGCAGCTCAGCTGGCAATTGTCATGCAGATGAGCCGGCAGGAATCACGCAGCTCAGCAGGCCCTGATCACGTGACTCTGCAGGCACTGATCACGTGGCTGATCAAGTCCAGATCACGTGACTGAGCATGCACTGATCACGTGGCTATCATGCACTGATGACGTGACTGCGCATGCACTGATGACGTGGCTGATCGGGCACTGATCACATGGCTCATCATGCACTGATCACGTGTTTATCAGGCAATGATCAGTGACTGACAGGCGCTGATCATGGGACTGTGCACGCACTGATCACGTGGCTATCATGCACTGATCACGTGACTGCGCATGCACTGATGACGTGGCTGTTCGGGCACTGATCACGTGTTTATCAGGCAGTGATCAGTGACTGACAGGCGCTGATCAGGGGACTGTGCACGCACTGATCAGGTGGCTGATCAGGAACTGACCACCTGACCGCGCATGCAGTGATCACGTGGCTGGTGATCACGTTCACAGTGATCAGTGACTGTGATTGTATCAGGTGGCTGATCACTGACCACCTGTGCAGTGATCACGTGGCTGGTCGTTCACTGATCACGTGTTTATCATACGGTGATCACGTGACTGAGAGGCGCTGATCACGTGACTGTGCCGTCAGTGATCACGTGGCTGAGCAGGCACTGATATCGTGACTGAGCATGCACTGATCATGTGCCGGGAGCCGGGGAGGCATTCCACTCTGGACAAAGGTCATGAGGAAGGAGGCTCGGCATACGCAAATGCGGGATCGAGCCTCAGGAGTCCACCCGGATATTCTCGAGCATCTCCCCCCAAAAAACCGGAGTCTGCCTACTGTATTGCTTTGTGCTCTCACCTCTGATTTCACTGGGGGCTGTCCCCCACCACCATCTCGCTCTCTCTGTCAAAGAGTTAACTTACAGCTCCAATTCATAAAGTTCCTTGTCATTCTTCCCTTTAACTTCCAGCTGAGTCTCCATCTGGAGCGCGGAACCCACCACGCTTACTAATTATGCCTGGGCTGCTAAGACCCACTCGAGAAGGTGTCTAGGGTGAGGCACCTTTCGCTATTCGAGAGGGCGCCTGCGGCCTACGTAAGTGGTGCAAACTTCTTGTCTTGAAGTTTGATTGGTCTTCCGCGTAAACCAAGCTACTCAGTCTCTTTTCTCCACCGAATTTTCCTACTGAGCTCTCCTCATACTATTATTCTTGACATCTCTGATTAGCATATAAATAGTCGCCTAGGCCATCTCTCCTTCGAATACCCTGGATCAGTTGGGGCTGGTCCCCGGCAGGTGGCGACCGAACAGGGACCTCAGGAGGCAATACTCAAAGAGCTGAGCAGACACGAACCACGCAATCAGCAGGCAATAAGCATGGAGCTCAGCAGTGACGAATCATGCTGCTCAACTGGCAATAATCAAGCACGTGACCAGGCAGGAATCACGCAGCTCAGCTGGCAATTGTCAAGCAGATGAGCCGACAGGAATCACGCAGCTCAGCTGGCAATTGTCATGCAGATGAGCCGGCAGGAATCACGCAGCTCAGCAGGCCCTGATCACGTGACTCTGCAGGCACTGATCACGTGGCTGATCAAGTCCAGATCACGTGACTGAGCATGCACTGATCACGTGGCTATCATGCACTGATGACGTGACTGCGCATGCACTGATGACGTGGCTGATCGGGCACTGATCACATGGCTCATCATGCACTGATCACGTGTTTATCAGGCAATGATCAGTGACTGACAGGCGCTGATCATGGGACTGTGCACGCACTGATCACGTGGCTATCATGCACTGATCACGTGACTGCGCATGCACTGATGACGTGGCTGTTCGGGCACTGATCACGTGTTTATCAGGCAGTGATCAGTGACTGACAGGCGCTGATCAGGGGACTGTGCACGCACTGATCAGGTGGCTGATCAGGAACTGACCACCTGACCGCGCATGCAGTGATCACGTGGCTGGTCGTTCACTGATCACGTGTTTATCATACGGTGATCACGTGACTGAGAGGCGCTGATCACGTGACTGTGCCGTCAGTGATCACGTGGCTGAGCAGGCACTGATATCGTGACTGAGCATGCACTGATCATGTGCCGGGAGCCGGGGAGGCATTCCACTCTGGACAAAGGTCATGAGGAAGGAGGCTCGGCATACGCAAATGCGGGATCGAGCCTCAGGAGTCCACCCGGATATTCTCGAGCATCTCCCCCCAAAAAACCGGAGTCTGCCTACTGTATTGCTTTGTGCTCTCACCTCTGATTTCACTGGGGGCTGTCCCCCACCACCATCTCGCTCTCTCTGTCAAAGAGTTAACTTACAGCTCCAATTCATAAAGTTCCTTGTCATTCTTCCCTTTAACTTCCAGCTGAGTCTCCATCTGGAGCGCGGAACCCACCACGCTTACTAATTATGCCTGGGCTGCTAAGACCCACTCGAGAAGGTGTCTAGGGTGAGGCACCTTTCGCTATTCGAGAGGGCGCCTGCGGCCTACGTAAGTGGTGCAAACTTCTTGTCTTGAAGTTTGATTGGTCTTCCGCGTAAACCAAGCTACTCAGTCTCTTTTCTCCACCGAATTTTCCTACTGAGCTCTCCTCATACTATTATTCTTGACATCTCTGATTAGCATATAAATAGTCGCCTAGGCCATCTCTCCTTCGAATACCCTGGATCAGTTGGGGCTGGTCCCCGGCAGGTGGCGACCGAACAGGGACCTCAGGAGGCAATACTCAAAGAGCTGAGCAGACACGAACCACGCAATCAGCAGGCAATAAGCATGGAGCTCAGCAGTGACGAATCATGCTGCTCAACTGGCAATAATCAAGCACGTGACCAGGCAGGAATCACGCAGCTCAGCTGGCAATTGTCAAGCAGATGAGCCGACAGGAATCACGCAGCTCAGCTGGCAATTGTCATGCAGATGAGCCGGCAGGAATCACGCAGCTCAGCAGGCCCTGATCACGTGACTCTGCAGGCACTGATCACGTGGCTGATCAAGTCCAGATCACGTGACTGAGCATGCACTGATCACGTGGCTATCATGCACTGATGACGTGACTGCGCATGCACTGATGACGTGGCTGATCGGGCACTGATCACATGGCTCATCATGCACTGATCACGTGTTTATCAGGCAATGATCAGTGACTGACAGGCGCTGATCATGGGACTGTGCACGCACTGATCACGTGGCTATCATGCACTGATCACGTGACTGCGCATGCACTGATGACGTGGCTGTTCGGGCACTGATCACGTGTTTATCAGGCAGTGATCAGTGACTGACAGGCGCTGATCAGGGGACTGTGCACGCACTGATCAGGTGGCTGATCAGGAACTGACCACCTGACCGCGCATGCAGTGATCACGTGGCTGGTCGTTCACTGATCACGTGTTTATCATACGGTGATCACGTGACTGAGAGGCGCTGATCACGTGACTGTGCCGTCAGTGATCACGTGGCTGAGCAGGCACTGATATCGTGACTGAGCATGCACTGATCATGTGCCGGGAGCCGGGGAGGCATTCCACTCTGGACAAAGGTCATGAGGAAGGAGGCTCGGCATACGCAAATGCGGGATCGAGCCTCAGGAGTCCACCCGGATATTCTCGAGCATCTCCCCCCAAAAAAACCGGAGTCTGCCTACTGTATTGCTTTGTGCTCTCACCTCTGATTTCACTGGGGGCTGTCCCCCACCACCATCTCGCTCTCTCTGTCAAAGAGTTAACTTACAGCTCCAATTCATAAAGTTCCTTGTCATTCTTCCCTTTAACTTCCAGCTGAGTCTCCATCTGGAGCGCGGAACCCACCACGCTTACTAATTATGCCTGGGCTGCTAAGACCCACTCGAGAAGGTGTCTAGGGTGAGGCACCTTTCGCTATTCGAGAGGGCGCCTGCGGCCTACGTAAGTGGTGCAAACTTCTTGTCTTGAAGTTTGATTGGTCTTCCGCGTAAACCAAGCTACTCAGTCTCTTTTCTCCACCGAATTTTCCTACTGAGCTCTCCTCATACTATTATTCTTGACATCTCTGATTAGCATATAAATAGTCGCCTAGGCCATCTCTCCTTCGAATACCCTGGATCAGTTGGGGCTGGTCCCCGGCAGGTGGCGACCGAACAGGGACCTCAGGAGGCAATACTCAAAGAGCTGAGCAGACACGAACCACGCAATCAGCAGGCAATAAGCATGGAGCTCAGCAGTGACGAATCATGCTGCTCAACTGGCAATAATCAAGCACGTGACCAGGCAGGAATCACGCAGCTCAGCTGGCAATTGTCAAGCAGATGAGCCGACAGGAATCACGCAGCTCAGCAGGCCCTGATCACGTGACTCTGCAGGCACTGATCACGTGGCTGATCAAGTCCAGATCACGTGACTGAGCATGCACTGATCACGTGGCTATCATGCACTGATGACGTGACTGCGCATGCACTGATGACGTGGCTGATCGGGCACTGATCACATGGCTCATCATGCACTGATCACGTGTTTATCAGGCAATGATCAGTGACTGACAGGCGCTGATCATGGGACTGTGCACGCACTGATCACGTGGCTATCATGCACTGATCACGTGACTGCGCATGCACTGATGACGTGGCTGTTCGGGCACTGATCACGTGTTTATCAGGCAGTGATCAGTGACTGACAGGCGCTGATCAGGGGACTGTGCACGCACTGATCAGGTGGCTGATCAGGAACTGACCACCTGACCGCGCATGCAGTGATCACGTGGCTGGTCGTTCACTGATCACGTGTTTATCATACGGTGATCACGTGACTGAGAGGCGCTGATCACGTGACTGTGCCGTCAGTGATCACGTGGCTGAGCAGGCACTGATATCGTGACTGAGCATGCACTGATCATGTGCCGGGAGCCGGGGAGGCATTCCACTCTGGACAAAGGTCATGAGGAAGGAGGCTCGGCATACGCAAATGCGGGATCGAGCCTCAGGAGTCCACCCGGATATTCTCGAGCATCTCCCCCCAAAAAAACCGGAGTCTGCCTACTGTATTGCTTTGTGCTCTCACCTCTGATTTCACTGGGGGCTGTCCCCCACCACCATCTCGCTCTCTCTGTCAAAGAGTTAACTTACAGCTCCAATTCATAAAGTTCCTTGTCATTCTTCCCTTTAACTTCCAGCTGAGTCTCCATCTGGAGCGCGGAACCCACCACGCTTACTAATTATGCCTGGGCTGCTAAGACCCACTCGAGAAGGTGTCTAGGGTGAGGCACCTTTCGCTATTCGAGAGGGCGCCTGCGGCCTACGTAAGTGGTGCAAACTTCTTGTCTTGAAGTTTGATTGGTCTTCCGCGTAAACCAAGCTACTCAGTCTCTTTTCTCCACCGAATTTTCCTACTGAGCTCTCCTCATACTATTATTCTTGACATCTCTGATTAGCATATAAATAGTCGCCTAGGCCATCTCTCCTTCGAATACCCTGGATCAGTTGGGGCTGGTCCCCGGCAGGTGGCGACCGAACAGGGACCTCAGGAGGCAATACTCAAAGAGCTGAGCAGACACGAACCACGCAATCAGCAGGCAATAAGCATGGAGCTCAGCAGTGACGAATCATGCTGCTCAACTGGCAATAATCAAGCACGTGACCAGGCAGGAATCACGCAGCTCAGCTGGCAATTGTCAAGCAGATGAGCCGACAGGAATCACGCAGCTCAGCTGGCAATTGTCATGCAGATGAGCCGGCAGGAATCACGCAGCTCAGCAGGCCCTGATCACGTGACTCTGCAGGCACTGATCACGTGGCTGATCAAGTCCAGATCACGTGACTGAGCATGCACTGATCACGTGGCTATCATGCACTGATGACGTGACTGCGCATGCACTGATGACGTGGCTGATCGGGCACTGATCACATGGCTCATCATGCACTGATCACGTGTTTATCAGGCAATGATCAGTGACTGACAGGCGCTGATCATGGGACTGTGCACGCACTGATCACGTGGCTATCATGCACTGATCACGTGACTGCGCATGCACTGATGACGTGGCTGTTCGGGCACTGATCACGTGTTTATCAGGCAGTGATCAGTGACTGACAGGCGCTGATCAGGGGACTGTGCACGCACTGATCAGGTGGCTGATCAGGAACTGACCACCTGACCGCGCATGCAGTGATCACGTGGCTGGTCGTTCACTGATCACGTGTTTATCATACGGTGATCACGTGACTGAGAGGCGCTGATCACGTGACTGTGCCGTCAGTGATCACGTGGCTGAGCAGGCACTGATATCGTGACTGAGCATGCACTGATCATGTGCCGGGAGCCGGGGAGGCATTCCACTCTGGACAAAGGTCATGAGGAAGGAGGCTCGGCATACGCAAATGCGGGATCGAGCCTCAGGAGTCCACCCGGATATTCTCGAGCATCTCCCCCCAAAAAAACCGGAGTCTGCCTACTGTATTGCTTTGTGCTCTCACCTCTGATTTCACTGGGGGCTGTCCCCCACCACCATCTCGCTCTCTCTGTCAAAGAGTTAACTTACAGCTCCAATTCATAAAGTTCCTTGTCATTCTTCCCTTTAACTTCCAGCTGAGTCTCCATCTGGAGCGCGGAACCCACCACGCTTACTAATTATGCCTGGGCTGCTAAGACCCACTCGAGAAGGTGTCTAGGGTGAGGCACCTTTCGCTATTCGAGAGGGCGCCTGCGGCCTACGTAAGTGGTGCAAACTTCTTGTCTTGAAGTTTGATTGGTCTTCCGCGTAAACCAAGCTACTCAGTCTCTTTTCTCCACCGAATTTTCCTACTGAGCTCTCCTCATACTATTATTCTTGACATCTCTGATTAGCATATAAATAGTCGCCTAGGCCATCTCTCCTTCGAATACCCTGGATCAGTTGGGGCTGGTCCCCGGCAGGTGGCGACCGAACAGGGACCTCAGGAGGCAATACTCAAAGAGCTGAGCAGACACGAACCACGCAATCAGCAGGCAATAAGCATGGAGCTCAGCAGTGACGAATCATGCTGCTCAACTGGCAATAATCAAGCACGTGACCAGGCAGGAATCACGCAGCTCAGCTGGCAATTGTCAAGCAGATGAGCCGACAGGAATCACGCAGCTCAGCTGGCAATTGTCATGCAGATGAGCCGGCAGGAATCACGCAGCTCAGCAGGCCCTGATCACGTGACTCTGCAGGCACTGATCACGTGGCTGATCAAGTCCAGATCACGTGACTGAGCATGCACTGATCACGTGGCTATCATGCACTGATGACGTGACTGCGCATGCACTGATGACGTGGCTGATCGGGCACTGATCACATGGCTCATCATGCACTGATCACGTGTTTATCAGGCAATGATCAGTGACTGACAGGCGCTGATCATGGGACTGTGCACGCACTGATCACGTGGCTATCATGCACTGATCACGTGACTGCGCATGCACTGATGACGTGGCTGTTCGGGCACTGATCACGTGTTTATCAGGCAGTGATCAGTGACTGACAGGCGCTGATCAGGGGACTGTGCACGCACTGATCAGGTGGCTGATCAGGAACTGACCACCTGACCGCGCATGCAGTGATCACGTGGCTGGTCGTTCACTGATCACGTGTTTATCATACGGTGATCACGTGACTGAGAGGCGCTGATCACGTGACTGTGCCGTCAGTGATCACGTGGCTGAGCAGGCACTGATATCGTGACTGAGCATGCACTGATCATGTGCCGGGAGCCGGGGAGGCATTCCACTCTGGACAAAGGTCATGAGGAAGGAGGCTCGGCATACGCAAATGCGGGATCGAGCCTCAGGAGTCCACCCGGATATTCTCGAGCATCTCCCCCCAAAAAACCGGAGTCTGCCTACTGTATTGCTTTGTGCTCTCACCTCTGATTTCACTGGGGGCTGTCCCCCACCACCATCTCGCTCTCTCTGTCAAAGAGTTAACTTACAGCTCCAATTCATAAAGTTCCTTGTCATTCTTCCCTTTAACTTCCAGCTGAGTCTCCATCTGGAGCGCGGAACCCACCACGCTTACTAATTATGCCTGGGCTGCTAAGACCCACTCGAGAAGGTGTCTAGGGTGAGGCACCTTTCGCTATTCGAGAGGGCGCCTGCGGCCTACGTAAGTGGTGCAAACTTCTTGTCTTGAAGTTTGATTGGTCTTCCGCGTAAACCAAGCTACTCAGTCTCTTTTCTCCACCGAATTTTCCTACTGAGCTCTCCTCATACTATTATTCTTGACATCTCTGATTAGCATATAAATAGTCGCCTAGGCCATCTCTCCTTCGAATACCCTGGATCAGTTGGGGCTGGTCCCCGGCAGGTGGCGACCGAACAGGGACCTCAGGAGGCAATACTCAAAGAGCTGAGCAGACACGAACCACGCAATCAGCAGGCAATAAGCATGGAGCTCAGCAGTGACGAATCATGCTGCTCAACTGGCAATAATCAAGCACGTGACCAGGCAGGAATCACGCAGCTCAGCTGGCAATTGTCAAGCAGATGAGCCGACAGGAATCACGCAGCTCAGCAGGCCCTGATCACGTGACTCTGCAGGCACTGATCACGTGGCTGATCAAGTCCAGATCACGTGACTGAGCATGCACTGATCACGTGGCTATCATGCACTGATGACGTGACTGCGCATGCACTGATGACGTGGCTGATCGGGCACTGATCACATGGCTCATCATGCACTGATCACGTGTTTATCAGGCAATGATCAGTGACTGACAGGCGCTGATCATGGGACTGTGCACGCACTGATCACGTGGCTATCATGCACTGATCACGTGACTGCGCATGCACTGATGACGTGGCTGTTCGGGCACTGATCACGTGTTTATCAGGCAGTGATCAGTGACTGACAGGCGCTGATCAGGGGACTGTGCACGCACTGATCAGGTGGCTGATCAGGAACTGACCACCTGACCGCGCATGCAGTGATCACGTGGCTGGTCGTTCACTGATCACGTGTTTATCATACGGTGATCACGTGACTGAGAGGCGCTGATCACGTGACTGTGCCGTCAGTGATCACGTGGCTGAGCAGGCACTGATATCGTGACTGAGCATGCACTGATCATGTGCCGGGAGCCGGGGAGGCATTCCACTCTGGACAAAGGTCATGAGGAAGGAGGCTCGGCATACGCAAATGCGGGATCGAGCCTCAGGAGTCCACCCGGATATTCTCGAGCATCTCCCCCAAAAAAACCGGAGTCTGCCTACTGTATTGCTTTGTGCTCTCACCTCTGATTTCACTGGGGGCTGTCCCCCACCACCATCTCGCTCTCTCTGTCAAAGAGTTAACTTACAGCTCCAATTCATAAAGTTCCTTGTCATTCTTCCCTTTAACTTCCAGCTGAGTCTCCATCTGGAGCGCGGAACCCACCACGCTTACTAATTATGCCTGGGCTGCTAAGACCCACTCGAGAAGGTGTCTAGGGTGAGGCACCTTTCGCTATTCGAGAGGGCGCCTGCGGCCTACGTAAGTGGTGCAAACTTCTTGTCTTGAAGTTTGATTGGTCTTCCGCGTAAACCAAGCTACTCAGTCTCTTTTCTCCACCGAATTTTCCTACTGAGCTCTCCTCATACTATTATTCTTGACATCTCTGATTAGCATATAAATAGTCGCCTAGGCCATCTCTCCTTCGAATACCCTGGATCAGTTGGGGCTGGTCCCCGGCAGGTGGCGACCGAACAGGGACCTCAGGAGGCAATACTCAAAGAGCTGAGCAGACACGAACCACGCAATCAGCAGGCAATAAGCATGGAGCTCAGCAGTGACGAATCATGCTGCTCAACTGGCAATAATCAAGCACGTGACCAGGCAGGAATCACGCAGCTCAGCTGGCAATTGTCAAGCAGATGAGCCGACAGGAATCACGCAGCTCAGCTGGCAATTGTCATGCAGATGAGCCGGCAGGAATCACGCAGCTCAGCAGGCCCTGATCACGTGACTCTGCAGGCACTGATCACGTGGCTGATCAAGTCCAGATCACGTGACTGAGCATGCACTGATCACGTGGCTATCATGCACTGATGACGTGACTGCGCATGCACTGATGACGTGGCTGATCGGGCACTGATCACATGGCTCATCATGCACTGATCACGTGTTTATCAGGCAATGATCAGTGACTGACAGGCGCTGATCATGGGACTGTGCACGCACTGATCACGTGGCTATCATGCACTGATCACGTGACTGCGCATGCACTGATGACGTGGCTGTTCGGGCACTGATCACGTGTTTATCAGGCAGTGATCAGTGACTGACAGGCGCTGATCAGGGGACTGTGCACGCACTGATCAGGTGGCTGATCAGGAACTGACCACCTGACCGCGCATGCAGTGATCACGTGGCTGGTCGTTCACTGATCACGTGTTTATCATACGGTGATCACGTGACTGAGAGGCGCTGATCACGTGACTGTGCCGTCAGTGATCACGTGGCTGAGCAGGCACTGATATCGTGACTGAGCATGCACTGATCATGTGCCGGGAGCCGGGGAGGCATTCCACTCTGGACAAAGGTCATGAGGAAGGAGGCTCGGCATACGCAAATGCGGGATCGAGCCTCAGGAGTCCACCCGGATATTCTCGAGCATCTCCCCCCAAAAAACCGGAGTCTGCCTACTGTATTGCTTTGTGCTCTCACCTCTGATTTCACTGGGGGCTGTCCCCCACCACCATCTCGCTCTCTCTGTCAAAGAGTTAACTTACAGCTCCAATTCATAAAGTTCCTTGTCATTCTTCCCTTTAACTTCCAGCTGAGTCTCCATCTGGAGCGCGGAACCCACCACGCTTACTAATTATGCCTGGGCTGCTAAGACCCACTCGAGAAGGTGTCTAGGGTGAGGCACCTTTCGCTATTCGAGAGGGCGCCTGCGGCCTACGTAAGTGGTGCAAACTTCTTGTCTTGAAGTTTGATTGGTCTTCCGCGTAAACCAAGCTACTCAGTCTCTTTTCTCCACCGAATTTTCCTACTGAGCTCTCCTCATACTATTATTCTTGACATCTCTGATTAGCATATAAATAGTCGCCTAGGCCATCTCTCCTTCGAATACCCTGGATCAGTTGGGGCTGGTCCCCGGCAGGTGGCGACCGAACAGGGACCTCAGGAGGCAATACTCAAAGAGCTGAGCAGACACGAACCACGCAATCAGCAGGCAATAAGCATGGAGCTCAGCAGTGACGAATCATGCTGCTCAACTGGCAATAATCAAGCACGTGACCAGGCAGGAATCACGCAGCTCAGCTGGCAATTGTCAAGCAGATGAGCCGACAGGAATCACGCAGCTCAGCTGGCAATTGTCATGCAGATGAGCCGGCAGGAATCACGCAGCTCAGCAGGCCCTGATCACGTGACTCTGCAGGCACTGATCACGTGGCTGATCAAGTCCAGATCACGTGACTGAGCATGCACTGATCACGTGGCTATCATGCACTGATGACGTGACTGCGCATGCACTGATGACGTGGCTGATCGGGCACTGATCACATGGCTCATCATGCACTGATCACGTGTTTATCAGGCAATGATCAGTGACTGACAGGCGCTGATCATGGGACTGTGCACGCACTGATCACGTGGCTATCATGCACTGATCACGTGACTGCGCATGCACTGATGACGTGGCTGTTCGGGCACTGATCACGTGTTTATCAGGCAGTGATCAGTGACTGACAGGCGCTGATCAGGGGACTGTGCACGCACTGATCAGGTGGCTGATCAGGAACTGACCACCTGACCGCGCATGCAGTGATCACGTGGCTGGTCGTTCACTGATCACGTGTTTATCATACGGTGATCACGTGACTGAGAGGCGCTGATCACGTGACTGTGCCGTCAGTGATCACGTGGCTGAGCAGGCACTGATATCGTGACTGAGCATGCACTGATCATGTGCCGGGAGCCGGGGAGGCATTCCACTCTGGACAAAGGTCATGAGGAAGGAGGCTCGGCATACGCAAATGCGGGATCGAGCCTCAGGAGTCCACCCGGATATTCTCGAGCATCTCCCCCCAAAAAAACCGGAGTCTGCCTACTGTATTGCTTTGTGCTCTCACCTCTGATTTCACTGGGGGCTGTCCCCCACCACCATCTCGCTCTCTCTGTCAAAGAGTTAACTTACAGCTCCAATTCATAAAGTTCCTTGTCATTCTTCCCTTTAACTTCCAGCTGAGTCTCCATCTGGAGCGCGGAACCCACCACGCTTACTAATTATGCCTGGGCTGCTAAGACCCACTCGAGAAGGTGTCTAGGGTGAGGCACCTTTCGCTATTCGAGAGGGCGCCTGCGGCCTACGTAAGTGGTGCAAACTTCTTGTCTTGAAGTTTGATTGGTCTTCCGCGTAAACCAAGCTACTCAGTCTCTTTTCTCCACCGAATTTTCCTACTGAGCTCTCCTCATACTATTATTCTTGACATCTCTGATTAGCATATAAATAGTCGCCTAGGCCATCTCTCCTTCGAATACCCTGGATCAGTTGGGGCTGGTCCCCGGCAGGTGGCGACCGAACAGGGACCTCAGGAGGCAATACTCAAAGAGCTGAGCAGACACGAACCACGCAATCAGCAGGCAATAAGCATGGAGCTCAGCAGTGACGAATCATGCTGCTCAACTGGCAATAATCAAGCACGTGACCAGGCAGGAATCACGCAGCTCAGCTGGCAATTGTCAAGCAGATGAGCCGACAGGAATCACGCAGCTCAGCTGGCAATTGTCATGCAGATGAGCCGGCAGGAATCACGCAGCTCAGCAGGCCCTGATCACGTGACTCTGCAGGCACTGATCACGTGGCTGATCAAGTCCAGATCACGTGACTGAGCATGCACTGATCACGTGGCTATCATGCACTGATGACGTGACTGCGCATGCACTGATGACGTGGCTGATCGGGCACTGATCACATGGCTCATCATGCACTGATCACGTGTTTATCAGGCAATGATCAGTGACTGACAGGCGCTGATCATGGGACTGTGCACGCACTGATCACGTGGCTATCATGCACTGATCACGTGACTGCGCATGCACTGATGACGTGGCTGTTCGGGCACTGATCACGTGTTTATCAGGCAGTGATCAGTGACTGACAGGCGCTGATCAGGGGACTGTGCACGCACTGATCAGGTGGCTGATCAGGAACTGACCACCTGACCGCGCATGCAGTGATCACGTGGCTGGTCGTTCACTGATCACGTGTTTATCATACGGTGATCACGTGACTGAGAGGCGCTGATCACGTGACTGTGCCGTCAGTGATCACGTGGCTGAGCAGGCACTGATATCGTGACTGAGCATGCACTGATCATGTGCCGGGAGCCGGGGAGGCATTCCACTCTGGACAAAGGTCATGAGGAAGGAGGCTCGGCATACGCAAATGCGGGATCGAGCCTCAGGAGTCCACCCGGATATTCTCGAGCATCTCCCCCCAAAAAAACCGGAGTCTGCCTACTGTATTGCTTTGTGCTCTCACCTCTGATTTCACTGGGGGCTGTCCCCCACCACCATCTCGCTCTCTCTGTCAAAGAGTTAACTTACAGCTCCAATTCATAAAGTTCCTTGTCATTCTTCCCTTTAACTTCCAGCTGAGTCTCCATCTGGAGCGCGGAACCCACCACGCTTACTAATTATGCCTGGGCTGCTAAGACCCACTCGAGAAGGTGTCTAGGGTGAGGCACCTTTCGCTATTCGAGAGGGCGCCTGCGGCCTACGTAAGTGGTGCAAACTTCTTGTCTTGAAGTTTGATTGGTCTTCCGCGTAAACCAAGCTACTCAGTCTCTTTTCTCCACCGAATTTTCCTACTGAGCTCTCCTCATACTATTATTCTTGACATCTCTGATTAGCATATAAATAGTCGCCTAGGCCATCTCTCCTTCGAATACCCTGGATCAGTTGGGGCTGGTCCCCGGCAGGTGGCGACCGAACAGGGACCTCAGGAGGCAATACTCAAAGAGCTGAGCAGACACGAACCACGCAATCAGCAGGCAATAAGCATGGAGCTCAGCAGTGACGAATCATGCTGCTCAACTGGCAATAATCAAGCACGTGACCAGGCAGGAATCACGCAGCTCAGCTGGCAATTGTCAAGCAGATGAGCCGACAGGAATCACGCAGCTCAGCTGGCAATTGTCATGCAGATGAGCCGGCAGGAATCACGCAGCTCAGCAGGCCCTGATCACGTGACTCTGCAGGCACTGATCACGTGGCTGATCAAGTCCAGATCACGTGACTGAGCATGCACTGATCACGTGGCTATCATGCACTGATGACGTGACTGCGCATGCACTGATGACGTGGCTGATCGGGCACTGATCACATGGCTCATCATGCACTGATCACGTGTTTATCAGGCAATGATCAGTGACTGACAGGCGCTGATCATGGGACTGTGCACGCACTGATCACGTGGCTATCATGCACTGATCACGTGACTGCGCATGCACTGATGACGTGGCTGTTCGGGCACTGATCACGTGTTTATCAGGCAGTGATCAGTGACTGACAGGCGCTGATCAGGGGACTGTGCACGCACTGATCAGGTGGCTGATCAGGAACTGACCACCTGACCGCGCATGCAGTGATCACGTGGCTGGTCGTTCACTGATCACGTGTTTATCATACGGTGATCACGTGACTGAGAGGCGCTGATCACGTGACTGTGCCGTCAGTGATCACGTGGCTGAGCAGGCACTGATATCGTGACTGAGCATGCACTGATCATGTGCCGGGAGCCGGGGAGGCATTCCACTCTGGACAAAGGTCATGAGGAAGGAGGCTCGGCATACGCAAATGCGGGATCGAGCCTCAGGAGTCCACCCGGATATTCTCGAGCATCTCCCCCCAAAACCGGAGTCTGCCTACTGTATTGCTTTGTGCTCTCACCTCTGATTTCACTGGGGGCTGTCCCCCACCACCATCTCGCTCTCTCTGTCAAAGAGTTAACTTACAGCTCCAATTCATAAAGTTCCTTGTCATTCTTCCCTTTAACTTCCAGCTGAGTCTCCATCTGGAGCGCGGAACCCACCACGCTTACTAATTATGCCTGGGCTGCTAAGACCCACTCGAGAAGGTGTCTAGGGTGAGGCACCTTTCGCTATTCGAGAGGGCGCCTGCGGCCTACGTAAGTGGTGCAAACTTCTTGTCTTGAAGTTTGATTGGTCTTCCGCGTAAACCAAGCTACTCAGTCTCTTTTCTCCACCGAATTTTCCTACTGAGCTCTCCTCATACTATTATTCTTGACATCTCTGATTAGCATATAAATAGTCGCCTAGGCCATCTCTCCTTCGAATACCCTGGATCAGTTGGGGCTGGTCCCCGGCAGGTGGCGACCGAACAGGGACCTCAGGAGGCAATACTCAAAGAGCTGAGCAGACACGAACCACGCAATCAGCAGGCAATAAGCATGGAGCTCAGCAGTGACGAATCATGCTGCTCAACTGGCAATAATCAAGCACGTGACCAGGCAGGAATCACGCAGCTCAGCTGGCAATTGTCAAGCAGATGAGCCGACAGGAATCACGCAGCTCAGCAGGCCCTGATCACGTGACTCTGCAGGCACTGATCACGTGGCTGATCAAGTCCAGATCACGTGACTGAGCATGCACTGATCACGTGGCTATCATGCACTGATGACGTGACTGCGCATGCACTGATGACGTGGCTGATCGGGCACTGATCACATGGCTCATCATGCACTGATCACGTGTTTATCAGGCAATGATCAGTGACTGACAGGCGCTGATCATGGGACTGTGCACGCACTGATCACGTGGCTATCATGCACTGATCACGTGACTGCGCATGCACTGATGACGTGGCTGTTCGGGCACTGATCACGTGTTTATCAGGCAGTGATCAGTGACTGACAGGCGCTGATCAGGGGACTGTGCACGCACTGATCAGGTGGCTGATCAGGAACTGACCACCTGACCGCGCATGCAGTGATCACGTGGCTGGTCGTTCACTGATCACGTGTTTATCATACGGTGATCACGTGACTGAGAGGCGCTGATCACGTGACTGTGCCGTCAGTGATCACGTGGCTGAGCAGGCACTGATATCGTGACTGAGCATGCACTGATCATGTGCCGGGAGCCGGGGAGGCATTCCACTCTGGACAAAGGTCATGAGGAAGGAGGCTCGGCATACGCAAATGCGGGATCGAGCCTCAGGAGTCCACCCGGATATTCTCGAGCATCTCCCCCCAAAAAACCGGAGTCTGCCTACTGTATTGCTTTGTGCTCTCACCTCTGATTTCACTGGGGGCTGTCCCCCACCACCATCTCGCTCTCTCTGTCAAAGAGTTAACTTACAGCTCCAATTCATAAAGTTCCTTGTCATTCTTCCCTTTAACTTCCAGCTGAGTCTCCATCTGGAGCGCGGAACCCACCACGCTTACTAATTATGCCTGGGCTGCTAAGACCCACTCGAGAAGGTGTCTAGGGTGAGGCACCTTTCGCTATTCGAGAGGGCGCCTGCGGCCTACGTAAGTGGTGCAAACTTCTTGTCTTGAAGTTTGATTGGTCTTCCGCGTAAACCAAGCTACTCAGTCTCTTTTCTCCACCGAATTTTCCTACTGAGCTCTCCTCATACTATTATTCTTGACATCTCTGATTAGCATATAAATAGTCGCCTAGGCCATCTCTCCTTCGAATACCCTGGATCAGTTGGGGCTGGTCCCCGGCAGGTGGCGACCGAACAGGGACCTCAGGAGGCAATACTCAAAGAGCTGAGCAGACACGAACCACGCAATCAGCAGGCAATAAGCATGGAGCTCAGCAGTGACGAATCATGCTGCTCAACTGGCAATAATCAAGCACGTGACCAGGCAGGAATCACGCAGCTCAGCTGGCAATTGTCAAGCAGATGAGCCGACAGGAATCACGCAGCTCAGCTGGCAATTGTCATGCAGATGAGCCGGCAGGAATCACGCAGCTCAGCAGGCCCTGATCACGTGACTCTGCAGGCACTGATCACGTGGCTGATCAAGTCCAGATCACGTGACTGAGCATGCACTGATCACGTGGCTATCATGCACTGATGACGTGACTGCGCATGCACTGATGACGTGGCTGATCGGGCACTGATCACATGGCTCATCATGCACTGATCACGTGTTTATCAGGCAATGATCAGTGACTGACAGGCGCTGATCATGGGACTGTGCACGCACTGATCACGTGGCTATCATGCACTGATCACGTGACTGCGCATGCACTGATGACGTGGCTGTTCGGGCACTGATCACGTGTTTATCAGGCAGTGATCAGTGACTGACAGGCGCTGATCAGGGGACTGTGCACGCACTGATCAGGTGGCTGATCAGGAACTGACCACCTGACCGCGCATGCAGTGATCACGTGGCTGGTCGTTCACTGATCACGTGTTTATCATACGGTGATCACGTGACTGAGAGGCGCTGATCACGTGACTGTGCCGTCAGTGATCACGTGGCTGAGCAGGCACTGATATCGTGACTGAGCATGCACTGATCATGTGCCGGGAGCCGGGGAGGCATTCCACTCTGGACAAAGGTCATGAGGAAGGAGGCTCGGCATACGCAAATGCGGGATCGAGCCTCAGGAGTCCACCCGGATATTCTCGAGCATCTCCCCCCAAAAAAACCGGAGTCTGCCTACTGTATTGCTTTGTGCTCTCACCTCTGATTTCACTGGGGGCTGTCCCCCACCACCATCTCGCTCTCTCTGTCAAAGAGTTAACTTACAGCTCCAATTCATAAAGTTCCTTGTCATTCTTCCCTTTAACTTCCAGCTGAGTCTCCATCTGGAGCGCGGAACCCACCACGCTTACTAATTATGCCTGGGCTGCTAAGACCCACTCGAGAAGGTGTCTAGGGTGAGGCACCTTTCGCTATTCGAGAGGGCGCCTGCGGCCTACGTAAGTGGTGCAAACTTCTTGTCTTGAAGTTTGATTGGTCTTCCGCGTAAACCAAGCTACTCAGTCTCTTTTCTCCACCGAATTTTCCTACTGAGCTCTCCTCATACTATTATTCTTGACATCTCTGATTAGCATATAAATAGTCGCCTAGGCCATCTCTCCTTCGAATACCCTGGATCAGTTGGGGCTGGTCCCCGGCAGGTGGCGACCGAACAGGGACCTCAGGAGGCAATACTCAAAGAGCTGAGCAGACACGAACCACGCAATCAGCAGGCAATAAGCATGGAGCTCAGCAGTGACGAATCATGCTGCTCAACTGGCAATAATCAAGCACGTGACCAGGCAGGAATCACGCAGCTCAGCTGGCAATTGTCAAGCAGATGAGCCGACAGGAATCACGCAGCTCAGCAGGCCCTGATCACGTGACTCTGCAGGCACTGATCACGTGGCTGATCAAGTCCAGATCACGTGACTGAGCATGCACTGATCACGTGGCTATCATGCACTGATGACGTGACTGCGCATGCACTGATGACGTGGCTGATCGGGCACTGATCACATGGCTCATCATGCACTGATCACGTGTTTATCAGGCAATGATCAGTGACTGACAGGCGCTGATCATGGGACTGTGCACGCACTGATCACGTGGCTATCATGCACTGATCACGTGACTGCGCATGCACTGATGACGTGGCTGTTCGGGCACTGATCACGTGTTTATCAGGCAGTGATCAGTGACTGACAGGCGCTGATCAGGGGACTGTGCACGCACTGATCAGGTGGCTGATCAGGAACTGACCACCTGACCGCGCATGCAGTGATCACGTGGCTGGTCGTTCACTGATCACGTGTTTATCATACGGTGATCACGTGACTGAGAGGCGCTGATCACGTGACTGTGCCGTCAGTGATCACGTGGCTGAGCAGGCACTGATATCGTGACTGAGCATGCACTGATCATGTGCCGGGAGCCGGGGAGGCATTCCACTCTGGACAA
This sequence comes from Bos javanicus, assembly GCF_032452875.1. NCBI lineage: Eukaryota > Metazoa > Chordata > Mammalia > Artiodactyla > Bovidae > Bos > Bos javanicus. The sequence continues at coordinate 45,759 of NW_026894948.1, forward strand.
AGGTCATGAGGAAGGAGGCTCGGCATACGCAAATGCGGGATCGAGCCTCAGGAGTCCACCCGGATATTCTCGAGCATCTCCCCCCAAAAAAACCGGAGTCTGCCTACTGTATTGCTTTGTGCTCTCACCTCTGATTTCACTGGGGGCTGTCCCCCACCACCATCTCGCTCTCTCTGTCAAAGAGTTAACTTACAGCTCCAATTCATAAAGTTCCTTGTCATTCTTCCCTTTAACTTCCAGCTGAGTCTCCATCTGGAGCGCGGAACCCACCACGCTTACTAATTATGCCTGGGCTGCTAAGACCCACTCGAGAAGGTGTCTAGGGTGAGGCACCTTTCGCTATTCGAGAGGGCGCCTGCGGCCTACGTAAGTGGTGCAAACTTCTTGTCTTGAAGTTTGATTGGTCTTCCGCGTAAACCAAGCTACTCAGTCTCTTTTCTCCACCGAATTTTCCTACTGAGCTCTCCTCATACTATTATTCTTGACATCTCTGATTAGCATATAAATAGTCGCCTAGGCCATCTCTCCTTCGAATACCCTGGATCAGTTGGGGCTGGTCCCCGGCAGGTGGCGACCGAACAGGGACCTCAGGAGGCAATACTCAAAGAGCTGAGCAGACACGAACCACGCAATCAGCAGGCAATAAGCATGGAGCTCAGCAGTGACGAATCATGCTGCTCAACTGGCAATAATCAAGCACGTGACCAGGCAGGAATCACGCAGCTCAGCTGGCAATTGTCAAGCAGATGAGCCGACAGGAATCACGCAGCTCAGCTGGCAATTGTCATGCAGATGAGCCGGCAGGAATCACGCAGCTCAGCAGGCCCTGATCACGTGACTCTGCAGGCACTGATCACGTGGCTGATCAAGTCCAGATCACGTGACTGAGCATGCACTGATCACGTGGCTATCATGCACTGATGACGTGACTGCGCATGCACTGATGACGTGGCTGATCGGGCACTGATCACATGGCTCATCATGCACTGATCACGTGTTTATCAGGCAATGATCAGTGACTGACAGGCGCTGATCATGGGACTGTGCACGCACTGATCACGTGGCTATCATGCACTGATCACGTGACTGCGCATGCACTGATGACGTGGCTGTTCGGGCACTGATCACGTGTTTATCAGGCAGTGATCAGTGACTGACAGGCGCTGATCAGGGGACTGTGCACGCACTGATCAGGTGGCTGATCAGGAACTGACCACCTGACCGCGCATGCAGTGATCACGTGGCTGGTCGTTCACTGATCACGTGTTTATCATACGGTGATCACGTGACTGAGAGGCGCTGATCACGTGACTGTGCCGTCAGTGATCACGTGGCTGAGCAGGCACTGATATCGTGACTGAGCATGCACTGATCATGTGCCGGGAGCCGGGGAGGCATTCCACTCTGGACAAAGGTCATGAGGAAGGAGGCTCGGCATACGCAAATGCGGGATCGAGCCTCAGGAGTCCACCCGGATATTCTCGAGCATCTCCCCCAAAAAACCGGAGTCTGCCTACTGTATTGCTTTGTGCTCTCACCTCTGATTTCACTGGGGGCTGTCCCCCACCACCATCTCGCTCTCTCTGTCAAAGAGTTAACTTACAGCTCCAATTCATAAAGTTCCTTGTCATTCTTCCCTTTAACTTCCAGCTGAGTCTCCATCTGGAGCGCGGAACCCACCACGCTTACTAATTATGCCTGGGCTGCTAAGACCCACTCGAGAAGGTGTCTAGGGTGAGGCACCTTTCGCTATTCGAGAGGGCGCCTGCGGCCTACGTAAGTGGTGCAAACTTCTTGTCTTGAAGTTTGATTGGTCTTCCGCGTAAACCAAGCTACTCAGTCTCTTTTCTCCACCGAATTTTCCTACTGAGCTCTCCTCATACTATTATTCTTGACATCTCTGATTAGCATATAAATAGTCGCCTAGGCCATCTCTCCTTCGAATACCCTGGATCAGTTGGGGCTGGTCCCCGGCAGGTGGCGACCGAACAGGGACCTCAGGAGGCAATACTCAAAGAGCTGAGCAGACACGAACCACGCAATCAGCAGGCAATAAGCATGGAGCTCAGCAGTGACGAATCATGCTGCTCAACTGGCAATAATCAAGCACGTGACCAGGCAGGAATCACGCAGCTCAGCTGGCAATTGTCAAGCAGATGAGCCGACAGGAATCACGCAGCTCAGCAGGCCCTGATCACGTGACTCTGCAGGCACTGATCACGTGGCTGATCAAGTCCAGATCACGTGACTGAGCATGCACTGATCACGTGGCTATCATGCACTGATGACGTGACTGCGCATGCACTGATGACGTGGCTGATCGGGCACTGATCACATGGCTCATCATGCACTGATCACGTGTTTATCAGGCAATGATCAGTGACTGACAGGCGCTGATCATGGGACTGTGCACGCACTGATCACGTGGCTATCATGCACTGATCACGTGACTGCGCATGCACTGATGACGTGGCTGTTCGGGCACTGATCACGTGTTTATCAGGCAGTGATCAGTGACTGACAGGCGCTGATCAGGGGACTGTGCACGCACTGATCAGGTGGCTGATCAGGAACTGACCACCTGACCGCGCATGCAGTGATCACGTGGCTGGTCGTTCACTGATCACGTGTTTATCATACGGTGATCACGTGACTGAGAGGCGCTGATCACGTGACTGTGCCGTCAGTGATCACGTGGCTGAGCAGGCACTGATATCGTGACTGAGCATGCACTGATCATGTGCCGGGAGCCGGGGAGGCATTCCACTCTGGACAAAGGTCATGAGGAAGGAGGCTCGGCATACGCAAATGCGGGATCGAGCCTCAGGAGTCCACCCGGATATTCTCGAGCATCTCCCCCCAAAAAAACCGGAGTCTGCCTACTGTATTGCTTTGTGCTCTCACCTCTGATTTCACTGGGGGCTGTCCCCCACCACCATCTCGCTCTCTCTGTCAAAGAGTTAACTTACAGCTCCAATTCATAAAGTTCCTTGTCATTCTTCCCTTTAACTTCCAGCTGAGTCTCCATCTGGAGCGCGGAACCCACCACGCTTACTAATTATGCCTGGGCTGCTAAGACCCACTCGAGAAGGTGTCTAGGGTGAGGCACCTTTCGCTATTCGAGAGGGCGCCTGCGGCCTACGTAAGTGGTGCAAACTTCTTGTCTTGAAGTTTGATTGGTCTTCCGCGTAAACCAAGCTACTCAGTCTCTTTTCTCCACCGAATTTTCCTACTGAGCTCTCCTCATACTATTATTCTTGACATCTCTGATTAGCATATAAATAGTCGCCTAGGCCATCTCTCCTTCGAATACCCTGGATCAGTTGGGGCTGGTCCCCGGCAGGTGGCGACCGAACAGGGACCTCAGGAGGCAATACTCAAAGAGCTGAGCAGACACGAACCACGCAATCAGCAGGCAATAAGCATGGAGCTCAGCAGTGACGAATCATGCTGCTCAACTGGCAATAATCAAGCACGTGACCAGGCAGGAATCACGCAGCTCAGCTGGCAATTGTCAAGCAGATGAGCCGACAGGAATCACGCAGCTCAGCTGGCAATTGTCATGCAGATGAGCCGGCAGGAATCACGCAGCTCAGCAGGCCCTGATCACGTGACTCTGCAGGCACTGATCACGTGGCTGATCAAGTCCAGATCACGTGACTGAGCATGCACTGATCACGTGGCTATCATGCACTGATGACGTGACTGCGCATGCACTGATGACGTGGCTGATCGGGCACTGATCACATGGCTCATCATGCACTGATCACGTGTTTATCAGGCAATGATCAGTGACTGACAGGCGCTGATCATGGGACTGTGCACGCACTGATCACGTGGCTATCATGCACTGATCACGTGACTGCGCATGCACTGATGACGTGGCTGTTCGGGCACTGATCACGTGTTTATCAGGCAGTGATCAGTGACTGACAGGCGCTGATCAGGGACTGTGCACGCACTGATCAGGTGGCTGATCAGGAACTGACCACCTGACCGCGCATGCAGTGATCACGTGGCTGGTCGTTCACTGATCACGTGTTTATCATACGGTGATCACGTGACTGAGGCGCTGATCACGTGACTGTGCCGTCAGTGATCACGTGGCTGAGCAGGCACTGATATCGTGACTGAGCATGCACTGATCATGTGCCGGGAGCCGGGGGCATTCCACTCTGGACAAAGGTCATGAGGAAGGAGGCTCGGCATACGCAAATGCGGGATCGAGCCTCAGGAGTCCACCCGGATATTT